>NW_015177100.1:4267-5988 GCF_001447785.1 Gekko japonicus | reverse complement strand
GAGGCTCTTAAGGTCCTCTTCACTTTCTAACCCTGATCTCAGATCATTGGCTGCCTTACCCTGCCTCTCATTGGGCTTTTGGAACAATGGGCAGGCTCTAAGCAAAGATCCCAGCAAATACAAGCGTAGTTAAGCCACACTGCCATTTCCTTTTCCTTGCAAACTACAGCAGCAGAGAGCACTCTTTAAGGACCTGCCATAGTTTGTTGTGATCCACACAGTCAAAGGCTTTAGCATAGTCAATGAAGCAGATGTTTTTCTGGTACTCTCTTCCTTTCTCCATAATCCAGCGAATGTTGGCAATTTGATCTCTAGTTCCTCTACCTCTTTGTGAGCTACTGGTATTAAAGTTGTGAGTGAACGATTTAGCTACAGCATAAATTAGTTTGCTCTGGAACCATCCTTCTTGAGCTAAGACAAAAATGTGTGAGCCGGAGGCTAAAAATCTGTGAACTAGCTCACACTAACTCAGCTTAGAGGAAACACTGGTGGAATAGCTGTTGGTCCTGTGTGGGCCCTACCAGTGGAAACAACAGCCAACAGGGACATTCACGTGTTCCATCATCTGCTTGCAGTTTGTCCTGGGAGTCTCTGGGGCTGTATGTTTTTGTTTAAATTTGCATTTTTATTTGTATTTTATTTTGTATGCCATTTTGATTTCAAAGTGTGAGAGAAGCAGAATAAAGTACATTAAAATGAAAATTAAATATGTATTATTAAGGCATTCTGCTAGAAAGACTAAATCACTGTATCAACTGTAAAAAACAACAACACACCTCCCCCCAAAAAACTCAAAAGAAGTAAAATCTGCATTTTAAAGTAGCAAGAGTCAAATAAAAAACAAACAAACAGATCAACATAGTTTCAGGGAATTAAATAATCCAATGTTGTCTATAATGAAATAGTTTCTATAGTTCTATAGAATGCAAGACCTCCTAATTCAGAAAATTCCTGTATCTTCTGTTAACAAGGAGAAGCAAGGGAAAATACCAGCAGCTAATAATAGATTAAGGGCATGCTCAGGGTCAAAAAGGGAAGGAAAAATGGCCTAGAAAAAGGCCCACACTCCCTCCTTTGCTATGCCCGTCCTCCATGCAGGGAGGGTAGGCTGTTGGTGGTGGCTGCAGGCAACTTCCAAGGGCCTGGGTTGCTGTGTGAAACTCTCCTTGCCCTGCAAAAGGCAAGACTCATTTCATGTGGGGCTGCCCATTTAAGGAGATGCGAGGCTGCCCTACATGTAGGCTTGCCAAGTCCCCCGGGGGTGGGTGGCATAACATAAGCTGCTCTGGATTCCTCTTGGATGGGGCGAAAGGCAGGACGTAAGTGAGTAATAATAAATAATTTCCACTGAATCTGATCTGAGAGAATTAACAGCAAATTAACATGCAACATGATGCAGATTGTAGTGTATTGGAAACAGCTACATGAATCGCTCCATTAACTCCCCATGTTAAGCTTGGGCCAGGGAAAGGCTCCTCAGAGCTAACTTGCTATTGGTCGCTCCACAACAGCGGCCAATCAGGACTCTACTAATTCCCCGAGCGGGAAGAACTCTCATTGGTCCTTATCTGCACAACCTCATTGGTTGTTAATTGTAAATAGGCGTGGCTATGTTAGCCCGGGAATGTTTAAAAGGAGCCTAGCTCCCAATGTTAAGCTGTTCTGGTTATGAATGCTTTTAAGCGCTTGTTCGTTACTTCAATAAAGCTGATCACTTTGCT
>NW_015177100.1:0-3952 GCF_001447785.1 Gekko japonicus | reverse complement strand
TGAGGACTATAATATGTGAGGAATATAGATCAATTAGTGTGTGATTGATTATGTGCTTTGCATTGCGTATAATGGTACTTAGTACTTTAGGTATAATAGTGTTTAGTACTGAATGGTACTTAGGCTTTAGGTATAATGGTGTTTAGTACTGAAACATTTTTTTGCAATAAACCACTTGTATTTATTATTTAGAAGTTATTATTTAGTTATTATTTAAAAGTATGAGCATGGCATGGCAGTACCACACAGTCATGTAATGGCAGGCCCCCTGAGAAAAACATTGCCCCCCCCCGAGAAAAAAGTTGTTAGCTACGAGGTTGAGCATAGCCCCCAGGCAATCCTGGTTACCTACCTGAATGGTCAGTGTGCCCCTGGGCATTCTTGCCTTGATCACTTCAGTTGCAAGTATATTTTTTTCTAAACCTACTGAAAGCAATGCCCCGAGGGCACTAAGGTTCTTTGACTTGTGTGGCTAGGCAATAAACCACACAGTGAAACAGTCAGACAATTCCAGGCAATAAAGGATAGGAAAAAGATTTATTTGAATAAAGGAACATCCCATAGCTAAGAAATTCAGTGTAGATGTTCAGTGAGTAGTAGCAGGGATCTTGGTTATATGCTCTTATTGCTCCTCCTCACTTTACATCATCATTGACATCATTTGCACATGCTCAGTTTAGATTTCTTTGTCTGGTCAGTCATCAATCACACATTTGACAAACATATGTTACTTGGCGTGTCTCAACTTTACAATGCAGGTGCTTGTCTCATTAGATTTATTTATACAGGTGCTTATTTTCTTGGCTGCCTACCTAGACTCATTTCACCTTTGAATGAACTTTCAGGCTGAGTTCATTTTCAGTACAAAATTTAGCTGTTTTCATTACAAAAATGGTTGCTTTACATGGATACATGCATATAAAAGTATAACAATATTCTTAATATAGGTTATTTCTATTGAAAATATATAAAGGATACATTGGATATGAAAAATAAGCACCTTTTTAATATTGCAAAGTAGTTTATGACATAAAATTTTTGTAGATACACTGAATCTATCAGTTTTTATTTTGGACCCCCTAGAACATTTTTCTTAATTTTAAAAAGTTTTAAATATGTTTTACTTTGGTCAATTGGGGTTTTCTTTGTCTAATACAAATTTTGTACTTTTTAATTAGCTTCTAGTGAATGACAAGTGTGCATGATTAATCTCTGTGACTTCATACATTTCTTGGTCCAACTTTCTGCTTGTTAGCAGCTTGTGGATCTTTGCCAGGTTAGTTCTAAGTGTATAACGGTTTCTCTTTAAGCAAGCATCTTTTTGTCTTAAGCTTGATAACTTTCTATAGCAAAGCTTAAAATAATTCAGTTAGTTGCTGCTCTTACAAATATCTTATACCATAATCTTAGTTAATATTCAGCTTTAAACAAAATATCAAGTCTAAAAATACACAAGTCAGAAGAGAGGGAGGGGGGTTCCTCTGTTACAGTGTACAGCTAGCCTATCGTTTACCCCAATTAGGCTTTTCTAAAAACATCTTGACCAATTATTTCTAGTTCTCTTTGAAGTAAAGGATGTCACTATAAATCTCTAACATTGGCAGTGGTGCTTCCTGTCATCCCAATTAAAATTCATTTAACTGGGCATCACACCAATTCAGTTCATTTAGGTGTATAGCTTTTTCTATACAAAGTCCTTTCTATCTTAAAATAAGCTGAAAAGGGCAAGATAGACAGACAGACAGACAGACAGACAGACACAAATATATATAGATATTGGTTATAGATTCCAATAGGTCAATATTGATATGTTAAAGCATTCTAGACTTAAGGAAAGAGAAGCCTAGTTTGATTTTTCCTCATTTAAAATTACTCAAAACTTCATAGCTGTAATTAACTTCTAAACTGTTTTCTTTGAAGCAAAGGCTGGAACATTGATCTTCACTTATGACAGGTCTAGGTGGGATAGTTCATACCAGTCTAATTTAAAAAGGTGACGTAAGAACACCTGCTCATTAGAAGATTCCTTTGCTGTCCATTGAATAAAATTTAAAACACCTGTTTCTACATTCTGCTTAGTGGTTAACAGTTTGTTAATTCTCCTGGAAAACCCAAAAAAATCTCTCCCAAAGTTTCCTGGAAGTCAGAAATAATCAATAGACAATCATTTGAACCCTTGAATTGTCCTCTACACTATATCAATTGATCTGTCCTCCAATGAATTCAGTGTGGAGTACATGGTTTTCCTGACTTCCATTTTACTTTCAGAGCAATCCTGTCAGGTGATTTAGGTTTAAAGAGAATGAGTGGCTCCAAAGCCACTAAATGAACTTTGTGCCTGAATTGGGATTTGAAACAGTCTTCCAAACCCTAGTCCAACACCCTAAGCACTATACCCCAATGGTGCTATACATTATTGTATTAATTCATCTAATTTGTATTGCACATTTCTTTCAAGAAACTCATGCTTAACTTCTGATATCATGTGCCTTCAGACCATAATCTGGGAACCATGTAACTAACTGTGTAATCCTAAATGAAGCTACACCCCTCTAAATCTGTTAATTCTATTTAGGATTGCTTTCGTAAGAGCTCACAAAAGTGCTGCCTAGTGTTGTGGTGTGGTGGACTAATTTCCATAATTCACAGTATCTAGAAGGGCATGTTTCTTAGTCAGTGTGGAAACTGGATAAGAGAAGTTACTGAATTAACATATTCCCCACATAGTTAGTAATTTATATCAGGCAAAGGTTTACTTTGCAAATATGCAGAGAAAAATGGCAAGGGCAGCAAATGATTTATCTGCTCTATACCAGATCCTGAAGCATAGAACCAATAATACACGGGGAATTAAATGATTATTCTTAATGCATACAGACAGGAGGCACAAGGGCTGGCTCATCTGAATTTCAGATCAAGGATGAAATTTAAATCATTGAAGGTCCTTCTTTCTTTTCAGCTGAAGCTAAGAGGATGGGAGAGCTGCCTGCGAAAGGACTGAGGGGCCTTCAGTAATGCAGTAGCTGCTGGCAAAATATAGATTTTATTTTTATTTATTCCAGAAGCTCTGCAGAAGGAATGTGTGATGTTGGATCTGGCATTAAAGCATAAACTTTGGGCTGGATTAAGAAGGTGATAGAGACTTGATTCCGGAAGTGTTTGCAAGCAGAACACCAAACATATTTCAATATAAATATTGCTTTCCTGCTTCTTCCAAACACTCGGTTTCGAACAGCCCCCGGCCCTTGTGGCAGTGGGGCTGGTGAGGCATTTTTGCCGCCCAGCTGGTGAGGCGGACGTGGAGTTGCGGCAATGTGCCGCATACAAGTTCCCAAAGAGGGGCGGGGTCGAGGAGCTTTTAAATCGGCCCCCACCCTCTGTGGCCGTAGTTCCACAGGAACGTTTGGCCCACCCCCCCACTCTGTTTGTAGTTCAGGCTTTAGCTGGTCACCCAGTTTCAGGGGCTGGGTAGGAATTTTTCGCCCTTTCCTGATTGGAACCTTGGAGGGGATGTTTTTGCCTACCCTGTACTGGAGCAGTGGTGCACGGTTGTTGTTAGGGTGGAGCTGTGTTAGTTAGGTTGGTCACTTATTGGTTGGGCAGGGTTTTTATGCTGAGACAGGTTGCGGTCTGGTGAGCACCAGCTGACACCCCTTCTTTGGGGATGAAGGGGTCGAGTGAGTACAGTCTTTGTGCCTGGCGGCACAGAGCGGGGAAAGCAGACTGCCTTTAAGATAGCCCTGATTGGTCCTCCCTTTGGGCCATGTGGCCTGGGGGTTGGGCCTATTAGGCTGTCCTACAACAGCTAGTCGGCTGGGCGGGAGCTGCGGCAGTTGGCTCTCACTCGAGGCAGGGTGGCTTGCCCTATTTAACAGGACAAGGGACGGGTTGTTCGACCTCTGGCCTTGTCCATACTGCAAAAAGTATTGCCCTTGCCGTTAGTCCCAGTTTA
>NW_015177099.1:224643-232951 GCF_001447785.1 Gekko japonicus | reverse complement strand
AGTTTGCTTTAAAAGTTTGGTTCCATCTGCTTGCAGCCTGCTCTTGTTTAGGAATGCTGTCTTTCAGTCTCCTTAGTTTCACACAGCCATGCTGGGGAGAGCGAACATCCCTGCACCTGCAAGTTAACATGTTCCCTCTCTGGACTTGGTGTCCCTCGTGAACATTCCAGAGTAGTTAAGTCCTGCAGGAAGGGACTGGTGCTGTGAAACTGCAGGTCACGGCACCTGTTCTTCTGACATGACCAGAGACCAATCAGAGACCAATGAAATTGTCCTTTCCTTGATTCGCCTTCTTGTATCTAGAAGACAACTCACCACTTACCTGTCTAGCCCCAACCTAGCCATGGTAATCCACGCAACGGTCACCTCTAGACTTGATTACTGTAACTTGGACTACGCTGGGCTGCCCTTGAGGCTGATCTGGAAGTTACAGATTGTCCAGAATCCAGCGGCTCAGGTCCTTACAGGGACACCAGTAAATGCACTTACGCAACCTGTGCTTCACCAGCTGCACTGGCTCCAAGTTGAGTACTGGGTCAGGTTCAAGGTTTTGGTCTTCACCTTTAAGGCCCTGAACAGTCAGGGACCAAAGTACCAACAGGACAACCTATGCTGGTATGTCCCCCGGAGAGCATTACGCTCAAGTGACCAACACCTTTTGGAAGTCATAGAATGTTAGAGTTGGAAGGGACCTTGCAGGTCATCTAGTCCAACCCCCTGCACTCTGCAGGAGCATAGCTGAAAGATAGCCCTACATACCTACAACAAACCCGAAAGATGGTCGTCCAGCCTCCGCTTTAAAACGTCCAGTGAAGGAGCATCCACCACCTCCCGAGGCAGACTGTTCCACTGCTCAACCACTCTTACAGATAGGAAGTTTCTCCTGATATTTAGCTGGTAACGATTCCCTTGTAATCTCCACCCATTAGATCTAGTCTTGCAATCCGGAGCAAGAGAGAATAGATCAGTTCCATCTTCTACATGACAGCCCTTCAAATACTTGAAGACTGCAATCATGTCCCCTCTAAGCCTTCTCTTTCCCAGGCTAAACAGACCCAACTCTTTCAGCCTTTCCTCATAAGACTTGGATTCCAGCCCTCTCACCATCCCGGTTGCCCTCTTCTGGACACGCTCGAGCTTGTCAACATCGTTCCTAAAATGTGGTGCCCAAAACTTGACACTGGACTCCAGGTGAGGCCTGACCATAGCAGAATAAAGCGGGACTCCCACCTCCCTTGATCTGGACACCATGCTTCTGTTCATGCCCCCAAAGATTGTCCCTGGCCCAGAAAGTGTCCGGCTGTCCTCAACCAGAGCTAGGGCCTTTTTAGCCTTGGCTCCAACTTGGTGGAACTCTTTGCTGGTTAACATCCAGGCACTGTGGGATTTGCTACAAATTAGGAGGCCCTGCAGAGCACAGATGTTCTGCAAAGCGTGCAATTGAGAACAGCGACTGTTTCTTAACAGGTTGATAGTTCTTAAGAACCATTTGATTCACAATCTGCTTTCACCCCTCTTCCCCCATTCCTAATGTAAATAGGGGGCCAGAATTGTTTGATGGCGCCATACAGTTATTGGGCTCTAGAACTGTATCTTAAACTATTTAATAGATTTCATGTGTTTAATACGACTTTGATGTGAACCACACTGAGGTCACTCAGCAGGAGGGCAGTAAACAAACCAAATAAATATTCTCTCTTTATTACAGCAGAGAACAATCAGCGGAATGAGAAGAGTGAGGAACTTCATCCGCAATTGCCAGATAAACTTAATAATGAAGATTTAAAAGGAAAGGTCAGGAATCGAAACAGACCTATGGGAAATAAAGGCGGCCCTTTGGTTGGAAAGAGAGGTGGAAGACAGCGTAATGTACAGTTTCCAAAGCACAATGTAATGAATACAAGTAAATCTGTTCAGTACAGAAAGTACATCAAATATAAGTCACAGCTTCTAGTGAACCTAAGAATACAAAGAGGAGAGAAACCTTTTGAAAACTCAGAGTGTGGAAAGAGATATAGTACAAGTGGCAATCTTCTAAAGCATCAAACAACGCACACAGCGGAGAAACGTTTTGAATGCTCAGAGTGTGGAAAGAGATTCACTCGGAGTGGCTCTCTTCAAGCCCATCAGAGAGGCCACAGAGGGGAGAAACCTTTTGAATGCTCAGAGTGTGGGAAGAGATTCAGTAAGAATGTCAGTCTTCAAAGGCACCGAAGAACGCACACAGGGGAGAAACCTTTTGAATGCTCAGAGTGTGGAAAAAGATTCACTCGGAGTGGCTCTCTTCAAGCGCATCAGAGAGGCCACAGAGGGGAGAAACCTTTTGAATGCTCAGAGTGTGGAAAGAGATTCACTCTGAGTCGCTCTTTTCAAGCGCATCAGAGAATCCACACAGGGGAGAAACCTTTTGAATGCTCAGAGTGTGGGAAGAGATTTAGACTCCATGCCAGTCTTCAATATCATCTAAGAACCCACAAGGGGGAGAAACCTTTCGAATGCTCAGAATGTGGGCAAAGATTCAGTCACAACGTCGGTCTACAATATCATCAAAGAACCCACACAGGGGAGAAACCTTTTGAATGCTCAGAGTGTGGAAAGAGATTCAGTAGCAGTGGCGGTCTTCAATATCATCAAAGAACCCACACAGGGGAGAAACCTTTTGACTGCTCAGAATGTGGGAAGAGATTCAGTGGGAGTGCCCATCTTCAGCTGCATCAGAGAATGCACACTGGGGAGAAACCTTTTGAATGCTCAGAGTGTGGAAAGAAATTCAGTCGCATTGGCGGGCTTCAATATCATCAAAGAACCCACACAGGGGAGAAACCTTTTCAGTGTTCAGAGTGTGGAAAGAGATTCAGTGAGAGTAGGGGTTTTAAGCTGCATCAAAGAACGCACACTGGGGAGAAACCTTTTGAATGTTCAGAGTGTGGAAAGAGATTCAGTATGCGTAGCAGTCTTCTGTGCCATCAAAGAACCCACACAGGGGAGAAACCTTTTGAATGCTCAGAGTGTGGAAAGAGATTCAGTGAGAGTAGCACTCTTCAGCGGCATCAAAGAACCCACACAGGGGAGAAACCTTTTGAATGCTCAGAGTGTGGGAAGAGATTCAGTCAGATTGGCAGTCTTCAGCGGCATCAAAGAACCCACACAGGGGAGAAACCTTTTGAATGCTCAGAGTGTGGAAAGAGATTCAGTAGGAGCGGCGATCTTCAAAAGCATCAAAGAACCCACACGGGGGAGAAACCTTTTGAATGCTCAGAGTGTACAAAGAGATTCAGTGACAGTAGCACTTTTCAGCGGCATCAAAGAACCCACACGGGGGAGAAAACTTTCCAGTGCTTAGACTGTGGAAAGAAATTCGGTGAGAGTAGCACTCTTCAGTGTCATCAAAGAACACACACAGGGGAGAAACCTTTTGAATGCTCAGAGTGCGGAAAGAGATTCAGTAGGAGTGGTGATCTTCAATATCATCAAAGGACCCACACAGGGGAGAAACCTTTTGAATGCTCAGACTGCGGAAAGAGAGTCAGTACGAGCAGCAAACTTCAAAGGCATCAAAGAACACACACTGGGGAGAAACCATTTGAATGCTTAGAGTGTGGAAAGAAATTCGGTGAGAGTAGCACTCTTCAGTGTCATCAAAGAACACACACAGGGGAAAAACTGTTTGAGTGCTCAGAGTCTGGAAGGAGAGTCAGTGAGAGTAGCAGTCTTCAGAGGCATCAAAGAACCCACACAGGGGAGAAACCTTATGAATGCTCAGAGTGCGGAAAGAGATTCAGTTCTTGTGGCGGTCTTCATTCTCATCAGAGAACCCACACAGGGGAGAAACCTTATGAATGCTCAGAGTGCGGAAAGAGATTCAGTTCTTGTGGCGGTCTTCATTCTCATCAGAGAACCCACACAGGGGAGAAACCTTATGAATGCTCAGAGTGCGGAAAGAGATTCAGTTCTTGTGGCGGTCTTCATTCTCATCAGAGAACCCACACAGGGGAGAAACCTTATGAATGCTCAGAGTGCGGAAAGAGATTCAGTTCTTGTGGCGGTCTTCATTCTCATCAGAGAACCCACACAGGGGAGAAACCTTATGAATGCTCAGAGTGCGGAAAGAGATTCAGTTCTTGTGGCGGTCTTCATTCTCATCAGAGAACCCACACAGGGGAGAAACCTTTTGAATGCTCAGACTGCGGAAAGAGAGTCAGTACAAGCAGTGATCTTCAGAGACATGAAAGAACACACACAGGGGAAAAACTGTTTGAGTGCTCAGAGTCTGGAAGGAGAGTCAGTGAGAGTAGCAGTCTTCAACAGCATCGAGGAACCCAGTTAGGGAACAAATCTTTTGAATGCTGAGGGTGCTGAATGGGATTTAGAATGAGTAGTAATCTTCAACGGTGTCAAAAACCCCACACATGTGAGAAAGCTTTTGAATCCTCAGCGTGTGGATAGAGATTCAGTTGGAGTGGCAGTCTTCAATGTCATCTCGGAACCCACAGATACAAACCTTTTGAATGCTCAGAGTGTGGGAAAAGATTCAGTCGGAGTGGGAGTCTTCAGCAGCATCAAAGACACCCACTTGGGGAGAAACCTTTTGAATGCTCAGAACATGGATAGAGATTGAGTTGGAGTAGCACTTTTCATAAACATGTAAGAGCCCTCCGAAGGAGAAACCAGGCAACCGCTTAGACCTTGAAAAAGCACTTCTCTTATTTCACTGCTAAAAGACAACCACAGACCACATAAAGCATCAAAACAATATAAACTTTTGTCAAAAGCATTAATCTACATAGAAATTTTACCCTAACTTGGAAGGAACATGTCTTTCACTTTTTCCATAAATGCTTGTAATGTCGCCAGCTTAGCTAAATATCTGTTCTAAGAGAGTATGTTTAGACTAGATCAGAGAATCCAATTTGCTGAGTTTTTCTTTAAGCCTTCTTCCACTCATAGACTTCCAAAATCCAATTTTATTTCAGTATACTCCAAATGGGTAGTATTCAATTCATTATAAAGTCACACCGAATTCTTTAGTAACTTTAAATCCTCTTCCAATTTAGAACCAAGTTTAGATCTCAAAGGGGACAACACAGTCAAATTTCTTCTGTTACTTCTGGTTCTGTTTTAAATATGACTTTGTGTAGCTTGAGAGCCACTTCTAAATCGAGGGGGAATCGCTAAGAAGTAGTTCCCTAACCCCCCCTTTACCTTTGTAAATTTTCTGCCATCCAGTTCAGATCTTCAAGTGTATTTCAACAGATTTTCATCAAAAGAGAAACACTGACTTGCAGAGAGTTTTCTTATAGTGTAGAGAGTCATTTAATGTGGAAAATCATTTAATTTTGATTCTTGAGTAGTCTGGCACTCACAACTTAAAGGCAATATGACAATTGCTTCAGCTGTGGCTCAGGACAGAGAATTTTAATCATTCCTGCCACACCGATCAAGTTCGCTGTTGTGTCCTCTGCTTTAGGCCCCCCCCCTCTCGAGGGCCCCTAAGAACCTGGTTGCCCCAGACTCTCCCAAGCTGTGGAATTTGGGTGGTTGCTGGAGCGGAGCTCCGCAGCTCGCCCCAGTATTGTTGCACTGAAACTGGAAGCTCAGGTGCCTTTACAGCTCTTAGCCAGCGGCTTGTTGCAAGTGAGGTGCCTGTGCAGCGCTAAGTTGGTGAGGAAGAAGCCTTCTCCAGGAAATAAGGCTCTGTACTATGGAGGCTTAGAGAAAGGGGAGAATGGGGGGGGGTAGTAGTGCCCTTTGGCTGACAGAAAAGGAAACCCGCTGTTCTAGCGACGTGTGTAGACTGATGTACTGCTGTGGAGAACTCCCTTCCCTCCTCTTGCCTCTGTTGCAGTATTAGGCCTGGACTGACCCTCAATCCTTGGCTAAAACTCTGCAAAAACTCTGGTACACCTATGGAATTGTAGAGGAGGCCTAATGAACAAAATCTATTGATTATTGCTTGTATTTCAGAGGTCTTTGGGAAAGGACATTGGGATTTCCTGGAACAGTTGGCAAACCAGTTAATACGAAGCAGAATTGTTAAAAAAAAACAGCTGTCTTATTTCCTATTTAATGGTCAAAGTAGGAATTTCTTAATGAACAGGTGTCCCAGCATTAAAAAAATAACTTAGTACACTATTAATGAGGATGGAACAATCCGTCACACTAACAATCTGTCAAAAGTTGAACATTTATGTTTAGGCTTTCTGCTTCATAAGAACAGTTCCAGAAGCTCATTACTATTTATGAATTTTAGTGTTTTTAATACGGTAGATCAAGCTAACCTTTTCTTCTTTAAGTTTAAAATTCTTTAACTGTCAAACTTGACCCTCATTTGCCATGCATTGTATTTACTGACTGTCTTCTGTATCTCTAGATGCTTTGTCTTTTTCTGCTGATCAATGGCGGGGGGATGTGAGTGTGGGTGGGCAGGGGAATGTCTGGAACTACTTTACTTAGAGTTATGCCAGCTTGTAACTGCATTCATGTGGGGCCTCCCCATGGTGGGAAGTACGTATGCTTGACCTTGAGTACCAAACACTGATAATGTAACTGTAGGCTTGCAGGTGCTGGAGGAGGGCTGCTGGAGCACTGTAGATTTTGGTGGGCTGGATGTGAGGGTGTGATTGGACTAGGCACTGGGGGGGGCGATAGTTTGAATTATGTATAACGGGAACTGCTGCCAATGGAGCCAATTCTCACACAGAATTGTCTAAGCTTGAAACCTCTTTCTCTCGCAACAAATCACTGCCAAGTGAGTGTTGTTAGAGTGAGTTCTGTTGAAGACCTGACATTAGCATACTAATATTGAGTTATTGGAAACCTTATTCTGGTAAGTAAGCAATATATATGTGCCTTTTCAGCAGCTCTCATTATTTTAAGGTAAATAGACTGTTTCTATAGAAAGACATAGCTAAAGATGCTTCTGACAGCTAATGACCAGGTGTGTAGATATCTCAAAGTCCAGCCAGAAACAGAAGATATTAATCACAAATCTTTTGACAATTCAAACGGACAATTAAAAGTGCAGAACTTGTATATACTATATACAAGGAGGACCCCTACTGGCTAAAGCAAAATGGTATCTTTTTTGCAAAACCAGAACATTTAATTTAGATTTAATATCTTCTAAAAATTCAATTAAAAATCCCCCGATGGGTTAAAATAAAGGAAAATGCATGTAAGGAGTTTACGTTTTTTGGAATGTCATTATCCTATATTTTTCATATTTTATTCATGTTTTATACATCTTTAGTGGGAATAGCCTGTAGACATGTTATTAAAGTGCTTTTTATATACATATATGCATGTATTGATAAAAGGAACAATATTATAATGGGGAAAGTTAAATCCTGTACTCAGTGAGAACTCAGCCTGTAAGTTCATTCAGAGGTGAGAAAGTCTGGAAGAACAGCCAGTAAGATGCATATGTTATTTTTAACAAGACAGGCACCTGCATCATCAAAGATCTGTACAGGTGAAATGTGGAGAGTAACATCTTGTTTGTCAAATGTAAGATTAATGAATGTTGCAAACAATGAAAACCAAACTGAGCAAAGTGTAAATGATGTTAGCAGTAATGTAAGATTGGGAGGAGCAACAAAATTATACAAGACAGATCCCTGCTGTTACTCACTGGACATCTGGGCTGAAGTGTTGGCTGTATGATGTCCCATTTATTCGAATAAACTCTTTTCTTTTACTCTCCTTGCTGCCTGGACTGTATCTCACTGTTTGGCTAGCCACACAACTCAAAGAAACTTAGCGCCCTGTGCCTCCAGGCAGGGGAGGCCATGCGCTCCAAGTTGTGAACCCCTGGCTTCGCATGCAGGCACCCGCGTGGTCCTCTCCCAGCTTCTCCTTTTAGTGGGGGGGGGAGAAGCGGGGTAGCGCGTAGGGGTCATGTACGAATTGCAGCGCTCATAGGGCTGTGGCGAATCAGTGATGGGGACCAATGGGCACTCTGTGCATAAGTTGGGGTGGGCAGGAGTGCCCTATGGACGGGCGCACAACGGCATAGAGCAGCATGCGTGCTGCCGGCTCCGCCGCCCCAAGATGAGTTTTAGTAGCAGCAGATTTGGGCAGGGTGGGGCTTTTGGCGGGGGGAGGGTGGCAGGGCAGTTGGTACCCTGTTCGAAGCTCCGCCCTAGGCCAGAGACTAGCTGGTCTAGTGAGAGAGCTGGCCCTACTGGTGGTGCGGAGGGTGGTGGTGGGGGCTTAATCAGGTGGGGGGTGGGAGAGGTGCGGGTGTCCTGGCTGGTGTGGAGGGCCATGGCAGAGGCTTGTCTGTGGGGGGGGGGGGGGGGGAGCGGGG
>NW_015177099.1:222564-224614 GCF_001447785.1 Gekko japonicus | reverse complement strand
GGGAGAGGCAAGGGCAGCCTGGCTGGTTCAGGGGGTGGCGGCGGGGGCTTGATCGGGTGGTGGTGGTGGGAGAGGCACAGGCGGCCTGGCTGGTTCAGGGGGGCTTGATCGGGGGGGTGGGAAAGGTGAGGGCAGCCTAGCTGGTTCAGGGGGTGGCTGGAGCTTGATCGAGGGGGCTGGCAGGGGAAAAGAAAAAAGAAGGTTTTTAAAGTTTAAACCCTTTCTCAAAAGAGTCGCGCTGCTGCAGCGGCCCAATCTCTTATTGTATCCTATGGTCCCATAGAATAAAATGGAAAGATTGTGCTGCCACTGTGGTGTCACTCCAGAGAGACAGGATTTAAACCCCTTCTCTCTGGAGTCCCGCCGGTATGATCACTCTATTATACCCTGTTGGGCCACAGGATACAATGGGAGATCGTGCCGCTGCAGCAACGCGACTCTAGAGAGAAGGGCTTTAAACTTTAAAACCCCCTCTCTTCACTTCCCCCGCCAGCCCGCCTTGGCAGGTCGGCTGGGGAAGGGAAGGGGAGGCTTTTAAAGATGCCTTCTCTTTTTTTGCTTCCCCAGCCGGCCTGCCAAGGGCAGCAGGAGGCAGCGAGGAAAGTTGCTCAGGGGGAGGCAAAACTGGGCGGGCAGTGGAGAGCGATGCGGGGGCTGGCTGTGTTACGCCCACCATGTGGCTTGTGAGTGGGGTGGGGTTCCTGGGAGGAAGGGGGTCTCTGGAGCAGGGAGGCTTGCTCTCTTTGGGGGGCTGGGGGGGCCAGGGTGGGAGGGGGTCTGGAGTCCTGGCCCCACTGGTGGACCTCCTTAGGGCACCTGGGTATTGGCCACTGGCCTGATCCAACAGGGCTTCTCTCTTTTTTTTAAGTACCCGAGCGTACACTTTTATTATTTTTTCCCTTGTACACTTCAAACATACGTACAAACAACACATAACTACCTCCAACAACACATAACATATAGCAAGAGACATTTCTCACTCCTTCTGCTTATTAAATTATTAAATTCATCTATTTTACTAAGCTTGTCTTTTCTTCATTCTCAAATTACTACATTTATACATCAATTACATTTACATTATACCAATCATAGAATCTCTTCCAAGTTTTTTGAAAAGTCCATTCTGTACATTGTCAAATGCTTTCTCCACATCCAGAAAGATTATTGCCATCTGCTTCTCATGGTGTAGTTCATAGTATTCTAACACATTCATCAATATTCTCAAGTTATTCCTCATTTGTCTCTTAGGTAAAAGTCCCGACTGATCCTTGTTTATTATTTCCAGTAATATTTTTTCCACCTCTGCGCCAGAATTGATGCAAAAATTTTATAGTCCACATTTAACAGTGATATCGGTCTATAGTTTTTCATTTCCTTCTCATCTAAGTTTTTTTTTTTTGGTAAACAAATTTTTATTTTTTCTTAGGAATCCAACATATAGAAATAAACCATTTCATCCTTTCCATTGTCTACCCCATTCCCATTTCCTCCCCTCCCTCCAGTGGCTTCCCGCAATGCTTCCCCCCCTACTCCACATTACTTTACATCATCAATTATATCATTTTCTTATCATTACAATCTTAAGATAACATCATTTGACTTAATATTGCTCTAAACATATTAAGTTTTGTTTCACATCCCAGTTCTTTTCCAAATATATTTTAAAGTCACTCCATTCTTGAAAAAACACATCATCTTCTTTGTTATTCAACTTTTTCGTAATTTTATCCATTTCTGCCATGAACAGAACTTTTTGTATCCAGTCTTCAATTTCTGGTACTTTCTCTGTTTTCCAAAATTGTGCATAAATCATTCTCGCAGTTGTAATTAAGTACCAGAATAAGGTCTTTTTAGTCGTATTGATTTCTTCCATTTTTAATCCCAAAAGCAGAATTTCTGGTGTCTTTTTGAAAGAGCATTTCAGTATTTTTTGCATTTCTTTGTGGACTTTTGTCCAATAGTCTACAGCTTTTTCGCAAGTCCACCACATATGGTAAAATGAGCCTTCGTGACTCTTACATTTCCAACATTTGTTTGACATATTCTGGTT
>NW_015177099.1:218645-218792 GCF_001447785.1 Gekko japonicus | reverse complement strand
AACTTTTCTTTTTGTTTGTCGTCCAAGTTCTTAATTATAATTTTAGTTTTTTCTATATTTATTTTGAAACCCGCCACAGCTCCATACTCTTCAATCTTGTCCTTCAGGACTCCTGCTGCTTCTATTGGGTTTTCAAGTATTAATGCC
>NW_015177099.1:197499-218148 GCF_001447785.1 Gekko japonicus | reverse complement strand
ATTTAACAGTGATATCGGTCTATAGTTTTTCATTCCCTTCTCATCTAAGTTTTGTTTATGAATCAAAGAAATATTTGCTTCTTTCCACGTATCTGGAATTACGCCTTGTTCTCTCGCCGTGTTACATATATCCTTAAAGGTTAGTGCAATCTGCTCTTTAAAAATATGGTAAAATTCTATCAGAAGTCTATCTGGTCCTGGAGCTTTCCCTCTATTTCCCTCTATTTTACCTCTTTAAGGAGTTTGTAAGCCGCTCTGAGACTCCCAAGTGAAGGGCAGGGTATAAATCCAATCTCTTCTTCTTCTTCTTAAAATGCAATAAAACACAGTGCAGAGATGCAGTACCATCAAATTCCACATAAAACATCATACTATCATGTTTTATAATATTCCTCCATAGCTTTTTTGATTTCTTCACTTCTATAGGTTTCCTTCCCTTCTTTTCTCAAGATTTTAATAAAAGTTCTTTCCTTCTGTTGACTAATTTTATAGGCCAGCCATCTTGTCGGTTTACTAGCATTTTCAAAAAAGTTTTGTTTTGCAAAGTATAGTTTCTTTGCTATCTCCTCTTTCAGTAAACAATTCATAAGATGTTGTAACATTTTTAGTCTTCTTTTCGCTCCATCATTATTTCCTTTAAACCATGATATTCTCTTGTATATTTATTTGTTTTTTCAAGTTCTCATACCTTTGTTTCCTTTGCCTATTTATTTTTGCTGATTCTTGAATTAATAATCCTCTAGAAAATGCTTTCATTGCATCCCAAATCACTTTCAATGGTGTATCTTGGGGTTTTTTTCTTTAAAGAAGACTGTTAATTCTTCCTTCATTTTATTTACAAAGTTATTGTTTCTTAAGATTCTTAAGTTCATGGTCCATCTGCTTCTCTTCCCAGTTTTTTGCAACTCCAAATAGACCGGTTTATGATCTGCATATGTTCCTGCCTGTATTTCTGCCTCCAACATATCCTTAACCATTACTGTTGAAATCCATATCATATCTATTCGTGACCATGAATCATGTCTGGCCGAATAATATGTAAATTGTTTCATAGAATAATTCCTTATTCTCCAGGCATCTACCAAATTGAATTAATTTAATTCAGTCAGTAATTGTTCTAGGTTTTTTGGCATTTCTGTCCTTCTTTTCTTCTTCTTCCCGCCTGTCTGTTTATCCTTTTCTTAATCAAAAATTGCATTAAAATCTCCCAGTAAACAAATATTTTGACAGTCTTGTCCAACAATAAATTCATGGAATTCCTTATAAAATTTCTCTTGGTCTTGATTTGGTGCATAGATATTTACTACCAAAATCTTTTTCTCTTGATTTTATTCTGTTGGTGCCTTTTCACCTTTGTCCAGTGCCGCGTTCCAATTGGAGATTTCCTTCGGACAACCTGACTTCTCTTTAGGATTAAGATTGGCTTCTGCTCCTTCCACCTTCTTTATTCTCCCCTTCCTCCTCCTCTTCTTCTTCCTCCTCCTCCTCCATTCCAAGTTCTTCCCCATATTTTCCTAGAAAGTATTCCGCTTTAAAAATAGATGTGATCCAGTGTTTTTTCCCTTGATAGGAAAAAACCATGCCCTCTGGGCTTAATCTGTATTGAATATCATTTTCCTTCAGTAGCCATGTTAATTTAGAATATTCTCTTCTTTTTTCCCTAACCCTCCATGGGATTTCCTTCAAAACTTTTATTTCAGTTCCATCTTTCACTAATGGTTTCTCATTTACTTCCCTCAATACTTTGTCCCTTACCATCCTCGTATAGAAGTGTACTTGTATTTCCCGTAGAACTTTTATCTGTCTTGCATACACTGAATTCATTCTAAATGCTTGATCAAACTCTTTTTCCACTTCATCTCTTTCCATGTCCATATGGTCTGCCAGTAATTCGGCCATCTTCCCTGGCAGGTCTTTGTCTTTTCCCTCTGGAATGTTCTGGAATGTTCTGGAATCTTAACAGGTGGAATTTTTCCACCTGCAGTCGTATTAGCTCTTGTTCATATTCCCGTTGTTTATCTTCCATCCTTCTTGTATCGTCTTCCACCGCTTTAATCTTCTTCTCATTGTTTTTCTTCAGCTCTACTATGTCCTTTGAATTTTCAGCCACCTGTTTTTGAATGGTTTGCATACCATTTGTGAATTGTTCTGTTATTTGTGTTATTTGTCTTAGCATTTGATCCATCTGAACTTTAATTGGATCCACTGCTTCGACAACCATACTCTGCATTTCTTTTTGCACAAGGACTGCTAATTTGCTAACAGTCACCCCCACTGTCCCTGGTGAAGATTGTGTAGTCTTAGCAGTTTGAGCAGTTTTAATAGTTGACATCTTGCTGATTGTTCTCTGAGCTTTATACAAATTCCAAACAGTTTTTGCTGTTATTTCTTTTATTTGTTTTTTCCCCCCTGTCTGGATCACTTCCCAGACTCTGTTATCTCAATGTTATGGTTTAATCTCAGTTCTGGTTCACTGCCCAGTGCTGGAAAATCGCCAGTGTCCCTTGGCCACACACCTAGACTTTTATTAATATTATTATCATTTGCTCAAGGTCATCATCTTTCCCAGCTGTTTCATATATGGCTGTGCTCTGTTGGGGGGGGGAGTCAGTTTTAAAACCATCAATAGTCAATTATAATCAATTATGGACATAGCAGGCACTTTTAGTCTTTATTACATTTCTACCATTTCACCCCACTTATTATAATGGGCCTCCTGCCCCCCTCCTGGTGGAGGGAAAAATTTAGATCGTAGAAAGGGTGGGGACTTACTAGCTCTTTATACATCCACAAATTATGTCTGTTTATCTCCCAAAACTCCAATACTTCTCTTTAAAATCTCTTTTCCTCTTGCACTCCTTTTAACAGTTTGTTGGTATTTTGCCCAGCTGTTCCCCTCTACTCTGCCAAAACACCACAGAAGTTGGAAAGGTCTCCCTTCGGTTCTGGCCAGTTAAGTAGAATTGGGGAGATTTTTCCAATCTATTAGGGGCTACAGATGCGACAGTCTTTGCTTTGAGAACACAGAACAGTTTCTTTCACTCACGTTTATGTGCTCAATTTAAAATCCACTTATCAGTCTCTTGGCTCATGGTAGCAACAGCTCTACTCACCACCGTGAGCTTCTTCCTCCGGATTCCTTCAGGGCGAGCTAATGAGGTCTCCCAGTGAGTTGCCTTCTCACCGGGACCTCAGCTCAAGCCCCCTGTCCCCCACTGCTCCTCCCCCGGATTGTGGGGTGGTCTCTGATTGTTCAGAGACCCCTTAAATCTGAAGAAATTAATGGTCACTCAGAGCTCAGCTCTCAAGCAGCCGTCGGCACTGTGCTCTCCCACACACTCCCCAACAGGGCTTCTCAAGAGCAGAGGCTGATGAATGGCTCTTAGTCACAAGGTAGAGATGGATCCCTCTGGCAGGGGCAGTGATGCTTTGTGTTCTGGGTGCTTGGGGGTGGCAGAGTGTAGGGGGGGCTTTTGGAGTTCTGGCCCAACTGGCGGACCAACTTTTGGCCCCTGGGTTTTAGTCACTGTGTTACCCAGAGTGTCTGATGGGCTGCTGGCCTGATGATCCGACATGGCTTCTGTTATGTCTGGGGCAGTGGCAGGCAGAAGAGCCTGAGTTCTATTTATTTCCCCCCTCCAAGAAATATTAAAGCACTTGGGGCTCTTTAGCTTGGTAGAGAAAGACGTACCCTTCTCACAATACAAGTACTTATGGGCACTCAACGAAGTTGCTGAGTCGTCGGGTTAGAACAGATAAAAGGAAGTACTTCTTCACCCAAAGAGTGATTCACACATGGAATTCTCTGCCACAGGAAGTGGTGGCAGCTACAAGCATGGACAGCTTCAAGAGGAAATTAGATAAGGAGCCGAGCGGTTGGGTTAGAATGATAAAAGGAAGTCCTTCTTCACCCAAAGAGTGATTCACATTGGCTTCGCTTATGTTCTTATGTACAGCGAAACAGAACTTCCTCAGCATTACATATCGGTAGAAAGGGGGAGGGTTGCTTTAGTTGCCAGGAAGGGCTGGTTACAGTCAAGTTGCAGAAGGAAATGGCGATAAGTGTAGCTGACATTGGACTAAAGCAGTTGGTAAGACGAGACCTAAGCAGTTAACGTGACAATTCGAAACAGTAGTTAAAAAATAATAACAAGAAACAGCTGTTTGTGCCTATGAAACAGCATAAGGAGATTATTCCACCTCCCCCCCAAAACAGAAAGGCACGATTGTTACCATTCATGTCTTCCAATTACATGTTTGTATCCCAGATCGACGGTGTCATGGGAAAGTCGACTCCCGGTCATAAGAACATAAGAGACGCCAATGTTGGATTAGGCTGATGGCCCATCCAGCCCAACACTCTGTCACACAGTGGCCAAAAATACCAGGTGCCATCAGGAGGTCCACCAGTGGGGCCAGGACATTAGAAGCCCTCCCACTGTTGACCCCCAAAGTACCAAGAAGACAGAGCATCACTTGCCCCAGAGCCCCTATCTATACTTTGTGGCTAATAGCCACTGATGGACCTCTGCTCCATATGCTTATCTAATTCCCTTTTGAAGTAGTCTATGCTTGTAGCTGCCACCACTTCCTGTGGCAGTGAATTCCAAGTGTAAATCACTCTTTGGATGAAGAAGGACTTCCTTTTATCCATTTTAACCCGACCGCTTAGCAATTTCTTTGAGTGCCCATGAGTTCTTGTATTGTGAGAAAGGGAGAAAAGTACCTCTTTCTCTACCTGCTCTTTCCCATGCATAATCTTGTAAAACTTGATCATGTCACCCCTCAGCTGTCGTTTCTCCAAGCTAAAGAGAGCCCTAAGCGCTATAACCTTTCCTCATAGGGAAAGTGTTCCGACCCTTTTATCATTCGAGTTGCCCTTTTGTGCACTTTTTCCAAAGCTATAATATCCTTTTTAAGGTGTGACCAGAATTGCACACAGTATTCCAAATGAGGTCGCACCATTGATTTATATAGGGGCATTATGATATTGGCTGATCTGTTTTCAATACCTTTCCTAATTATCCCCAGCATGGCATTGGCCTTTTTTATTGCAGTCACACACTGTCTCCGTCCCTTTATGGAAGCGCCAACATTTCATGACAGAACAGCCCAGTTTACCTGCGCAAAAAAATGCCCTCCTGAATAATAATTCAGTCTTGCATAACTCTGGGCTGAAGCTTTCCTGTGCAGCGCAGTGATGCAGTTTACACCCAGCATGAAACTTTCTTAGTCTTCCAGGGGCCCCTCCCCTCCGCTCCCTGGGCGGACTCGGACTTTGCTCTGCTGCTTCGGCCCAACACGGCTCCCCCACCACCACCACCACTTTTGCACCACCACTTCTGCTGTACATGTGTCCCCCCGCACCGGCATCTGTGGCGGCGGCGGGTCGTTCCTCGATGCGCGTCCTTGGCTGTCTGCTGTGCTTGACTGTCCGGCCTCCCGCAAGTAAGGGGGGGAGAGAAGATTTGGGATCCGGCCTTCTTGGCTGGGATGGCCAAGTGAAGTCCAGCTTAGCTTGGGGGGGGGGATATTTCGACTCTTCCCCTCCCCTTTCTTTTGCCGGCTCTTCTTCCTTTGCATTTGGGGGAAATGCTCACGTGGCTCTCCTTGCAGGGCCTCGGCTGGAGACCCCGCCCAGAGGGAGGCGGGCTGGGAAGGGCAGAGGGCGGCGGGGGGGGAGATAGTGGGGCTGACATGGGCGCGATTGGGTGTTGCCAACCTCCAGGGAGGGCCTGGGGATCTACTGGAAATCGCCCTGGAGCTGCAGACTACAGAGGCCACCGTTCCGCTGCAGAAAGGGACGACTTCAGAGGGTGGGCTTGGAATCGGCCTTGGAAGGCATTTTCTGAAGACTTTCTTCTCCAGTGGGGGCTTTCTGGAACTCAGGGCCATGTGAAGAACAATTCAGTACAGCGAGGCTGTTGCCCCCTGATTCCCTTGGCATCAACGTGACCACATTCTCTCCAAAACAGCCAGAGAGGGGAAGGCACATCTTGGAACAGTGTGGTGTGGGGCAAACTGACTTTGCTGACATGGAGCGAGACACACACAAACACAGGCACATGAAGCTGTCTTCTGCTGAACGACACCATCGGCCCATCAAGGTCAGAGTTGTCTACTCGGACTGGCAGGGTCTTGGGTAGAGATAGGTCTTTCACACCAAGGACTACCTGGTCCTTTCATTAGAACACAAGAAGAACCTTGATTTTGCCTCTGGGATTCAGAGGTTGAGTGTTTCTGAATGTGGAGGTTCCCCTCGGCGACCACAGCTGGTAGCACCAATAGACTGATCCCCAATGAATCTATCTAATTTGCTTTTTCAAGCCGTTTATTTTTGTGGCCCTCACAACATCCTCTGGCAGTGAATTCCATATTTTAAGCGCTTTCTGTCTGTCCAGACTCAACGGCCCATCAGTTTCATTGGATCCTTAAAGAGCCAAACAGAGACTCGTAACTTTCCCAAAGAACCAAGGAGGCACATCTAAGATAGCTTGGTTTATAATATGGGGAAATGATCTTAAACCTGGTCTACAAAGCACAAGAAGCACTTTTCTTCTGGTCCACTAGGGCCAATTTCACTATGAAGGTTTGTGATGTTCAGTGGTGTCTTTCCATTCTTTTTAATTTTCCTTTTGACACGCTGCTGTCTGTCTCTCTCTGTCCCCTCAGGGAGAAGCCTCCCTTCATAGCCAAGCAAACAAAGGCACGTTTTCAAAGACGGAGGTGACCCAAGAGAAGGGGAAGGAGATGGAAGAGCTGGACCCAGAAGGACCTGGAACTGGCAAGAGAGCAAGGAGAGGCCCCCATCCCTTCCAACTTGGAAGTGGTGTTGAATCCTGGGAAAGAGCTGGGCCCAAGGTCCTGGCTAAGGACACCATGACCTTGGATGTACATTGCCAACAGTTCCGGTAGTTCTGCTACCATGAGGCTGACGGGCCCCGAGAGGTTTGCAGCCAGTTCCATGGACTTTGCAGCCACTGGCTGGAGCCAGAGAGGCACACCAAGAAGCAGATCCTGGACCTGGTGATTCTGGAGCAGTTCCTGACTCTCCTGCCCCAGGAAATGCAGGGCTGGGTCAGAGGATGTGGGCCGGAGACCAGTTCCCAGGCGGTGGCCCTTGCGGAAGGCTTCCTCCTGAGTCAGGCCGAGGAGAAGAGGCAGGTGAGGGGATTTCCATGTCCAGTTCAAGCAATGACATCTGGCCTTATTCTAACCTAAAGTGTGCATGAGAGATATTTGTCCAACTGTGAATCATCCAGATGGGAGATTTAACAGCCTCCTTCAGCAGCCTCTTCTACTAGAGTATTTCAGATCCCTCAATATTAACTCAGCAGGTCTGCCGATGGAAGGGTGCAGAGTCTGGGAGTGGGGCAGGATCCATTCCTTGGTCTCTTTTCCATTCCATCTCTTACCCCTCTCCCTCATTGCTGTTTCAGATGTGGGCACCATCCCCAAAGATGGAAGCTAAAATCCCTGAAGCGGAAGGAACTTCCTTGGAGCAAGAGCAGTGGGCGCAGGCCATGGAGCATGCCCAAGATGCCCTGTCCTGTGGTAAGGACTCTTTGTGCCTGGATACGATTTGAGCACCCAGTGGATTTGTTGGATAGAGAGTTCAGGTCGGGGGGGGGGATTAAACAGTTCTTCACACAACACAGAGTTAATTTGCGGGACTGAGTGTCCACTGATTGTGATGCCTCTCAAAGGAGAATAGACAAATTCATGGAAGGCCCTTCCTCACATTAATTAAAATAGGTTCAGGTTCATTTATTATTACGACAACAAGCCATAGGACGCACATACTAAAAAACTGTGAGCTAGGCTCACTCTAACTCAGCTTAGAGGGAACGCCGGTGGGGATCCTTTTGAATCTGCCCTCCAACAGCGCGGAGGGGAAAGCCTCACATCTGGCTAACCCATTTAGAGTATTGGGAGAGAGTATTTTGTTTCTTATCCATGACCAGTCGCCAAAAGGGGAAGAGTTTTTCTGTTTGGCAGCTAGAATTAATTCTGCCCAAAGAGTTTTGGTGGAATTTTTTTTCTTTTGTTGGATTAGGTGTCTGTAATCCTTCTTTTGTGACCAGAGTTCCAGTTGGATTACAAAGCTTTGGTCACCACTTAATTTCTTAAACTGATAATAAAGGGCAGGAAGATCTTTTCTTGCTTTTTGGCAATCCACATCGAACCAGGGTTTAGATTTCCTGTGGGGTGTTGTGGGTTGACCTTTAGATTCACACAAAATAATTTTAAATTCCTGCACAAGTCTATTATAACATGTAAGGAGGTCATTCTCTGTGTTAGCTTCCTGACAAAGAATTTTAAAAATTTGGGAGCCTTTAACCTCAATTACTTTTCTGAGTTTTGCTTGCCTATGGGGAGACCATCTCTCCCTATGACCTAATACCAGGGAACCTTCATGCAAAGAGTGAAGGGTGTCAAGAACTTTAGGCAGGTAAACTAGTCATCCAGGCTTCTTCAGAAGATAGATGTTTATTATGGTAACACAATACTAAAGTACATGTAGAACAGTCCGTGTTAAGAATGGCCTGTGATATAGTGGCCACTAACCCCCACTTAAGGAGCTGCGGTGGCTCAAGTGGTTAAGACGCTGAACTGCAGGCTGTGGAAGGTCGGTAGTTTAGCAGTTCGAGACCCGGGTGCCGCATGATGGAGTGGGCTCCCATCTCTGGCCCCAGCTCCTGCCAACCTAGCAGTTCGAAAGCAAGAAATTGCAAGTAGATAAATAGGTACCACTTTGGTGGGAAGGTAACAGCGTTCCGTGCGCCTTGTTTTTTAGTCATGCCAGCCACTTGACCACGGAAACGTCTTCGGACAGCGCTGGCTCTTCGGCTTTGAAACGGAGATGAGCACCACAACCCTAGAGTCGGATTCGACTGGCTTTCGAGCAAGGGAACCTTTACCTTTAACCCCCACTTGCTAAATCACTTGCGGGCTAGGAACTAGACAGCACTAGAAGTGGTTACATTTCTCAGGCCGAGCATTGTACAGAAAAACACCCTCAAGGTCAGACTACAGATAACGGGAGCGTGAGACGGAGTAGCGCTGAGAAAGAAAGGGAGGATAGACCCCCCCCCTCGCATTCCAACACCATGACAGGGAAACCTGACAAAGGGAAGGGGGCTTGAAGTGATGAAAGAAACTTAAGTCGAGCAAAAAGAGGGAAGTGGTCACTATCAAAAAAAGGGAAGCACTTTTAAAGTTAGTTATCGGAGGCAATAAAGAAGTGCACGCTAACATGTAATCAATCGTACTAAGTCTCTGACCCGACATATAGGTAAAACTCAGCCAGATAATCTTCTAAGAAAGTCCCATTTAAAATGTACAGACCCAACTCATAGGCCATTTTGGGTAGATATAAACCTGAGACATTTGAAGTGGAATCCTTAAAAACACCTAGGAAGAGGAGAAAATTGATAAGAAACATACGAATCACTAAAAAATTCCTTATATTTAAATTCCAGGTTTGCATCATCTAGGCCAAGGCGAGCATTAAAAGCTGCAATAAGTAAAACGTTGGCCTCTGGATGCTCCGCAGTTATGTTTACTATGTAGATCTCCAGGAATCTCCAAGCTTCATTTATTTTTATTTATTTACATGTGATTTATATACCGCCCATGACCCCTAATGGGTCTCAGAGCAGTTCACAGGGTACTACAACAACGTAGTTGATGCCTGTCTAGGGCCACAATGCAGTGAGGGGAGGGGATATCCAACCAGCACCTTTTTTTTCCCCGGCATAGTCTTTCTGCTCCGGCAGCTTCGTTGTTTTTCCCACGATCCGGATGGCTGTCGGCCAGACTCGAGGAGGCTTTTTCCCTTTGATGTTCTCTCCTTCAGAGCGCCGCGTCTCGGGCGCAGCTTTGCGGCCAACGTCCCAACGGCTCCTGCCGCGCTGCGTCCCGCGTCATCGCGTTGCTCCGGCTCCAACTCCGCCTCCGCTCGGTCCAGCCGCTGCCTTCCTAGGTCGTTCTCCGCCGCCATTTCTTTCTCGCCATCGCCACCGCCGCCTCTCCTTTTTCCTCACCGCTGCCGATCGCCTTCCCAGCGCAGAGCCAGGAGGAGGGTGCCCCCTGCCACCTAGGGCAGGTACCCATTCCTCTGTTGTTATTAGAGCCGCTGGGTTGGCGGGAGCTGGGACGGGGGACGGGGGCTCAACCCGGCCGCAGTGGGGATTCGAACAGCCTCATCTAATTGGGCTTTTTTTGGGGGGGGATATAGACATTTATTATAATCAGACTCTTTGTTTTACTGTGCAATACTATTGCCATTCCTCTTGAATTGGGGGAGGGTTTCTCTATACATTTAAGCTCCAGAGAGGCTGAAATTAGTATTGCCAGACCCCCTTTCATCCTTCCCGGGCCCTCCCTCCCTCCCTCCCTCCCTCCCTCCCATCATTCATTCATTCATTCATTCATTCATTCATTCATTCATTCATTAGTTACCCCGCCCTCCCTGCTGAGACAGGCTCAGGGCGACTTACAAAAGATAAAATATAAATAGACAATTGTAACATAGATAAAGGCAGTTTTAAAACAACCCACAACCATAAAGTGCTGCTAAATAGATTATAGATATACATAGTTAAAGGACGGCGGTACAGTCATCAATATATTCTACAGTCTGCTATGTTTCACAGCTCCTTGATCGTTATATGCAGCAGGCGCTGGCACTAGCTGTAAACAATGAAAATCAGGGAATGGGCTCTAATAATGTCAGTGATGGTATACATGGTGGTGGCGGCGGCTCCTTAACCAAAGGTCTGGCGGAAGAGCTCCGTCTTGCAGGCCCTGTGGAACTGCATCAAGTCCCACAGGGCCCTGATTTCCTCTGGGAGTTCATTCCACCAGTATGGAGCCGCCACCGAGAAGGCCCTAGCCCTGGTTGTGGCCAGTCTACTTCTTTTTGGGCCGGGTAGGTCAGTGCTCGCTGGGGTACAGGTATTATAACCTTGTAGGGTAATTTCTTGGTCTGTCAATGTCTCTTGAATCGCTAAAATATCACATTTCTGATTAAGGAAAGGGTTACCTGGTGAACTAGAGGAATTTCAGACAGACGATATAATCCGGAAGAGGAACGGTTCCCAAACGGTTTCTGGTCTGTCATTTCAGACAGAACTGTTTTAGAACCGGTTCCCTACCGGAATATATTTGTAATTTCAGACACAAACGCTTCTGTCCCGTTTAGGAAACGGGGCTGAAGCATTTTACCTGTCAACCGCTTCCAAGTAGTCTTCAGTTTCCTCTCCCGGTTCCGATGCACTTTTCCCTGCTGTTTTCCCCGGTGCGGGCGATCTCTTGCTTTTTTCCATTAACGTTCACTTTATAGCGTTATAGCACTATAGCGCAACAGCATTATAGCAATCCCATCGGAATGCCTGGAGTATTTTGTTATAGTGCTATAGCGCTCTAAAGCGTATGTTCCCAAAAAAAAGCTGGAGATCGCCCGCACGGATGAAAAACGGCGGGGGGAAAGTGGGAAAAAGCGGTGCAGTCTGAAATGGCAGACCGCTTCAGATCCAGCTCTTTACCGGAAGGGGAAAGCCATGTGTGAAATGGCAGCCCTATACCGGTTTACTCCATGATGGATCAAAAACGGCTTCAAAACGGGTTTAAAAGGGTAATGTGAAATTCCTCTTAGTTAAGCAACGAAACCACCCTGCAGCATTCCATGAGATTATTCTAAGTAGGTGTGTTGACAATTGTCAATCCTCTATTTCAATATTCTCGAGAATATTTCCCATATCATCAAATACACATCCATTTTGCTCTTTGAAGAAGTCTATTGTTAGAGACCAAGGATGTTGATGAGAGTTCAGATTCAGATGTTTTATCATCAGGCATTTGTATTCAAAGTCTTGGTGATACTGTCCAGTGAGTAGGCTTAGAGATCCTGCCTTCCCCATCATTTGGTATAACTGACGGGTAGGGGAGGTCAGCAACTGGTGAGGACATCTCTTCCTCTCCTCGTGATGTGCTCTGTTCCATAACATTGAAGAAAAGCTCCTCCAGACCCCTTAGGTCGGTCTTGCCCAATGTGGTTACCTCAGGAAAGTCCGCTTGCTTAGACAGACCTTGAAGTTGACATATGAGCTCTTCTAGCCTGGCCACAATCTCTGCTTGATCGTCCTTTGAAAGGCCAGTGAAAGATGTCAATAGCCCCTTTTCCACATAATTTTATAGGTAAGGGGCCCTCGTGAGTGGAATAAATGTTTGTTCTGACCTCCTAGTTGGGGCCGTTTTCATAAAGGACCCAGCCAATGATGTCCTTGCCAGAGCCATCTTTCTGTCCGGGCCTACAGGAGAGGTTTGGAAAGAGGGGAGAGACCATGTGGTTTGGAAACACTCTAGCTGGAAAAACTCCAAATTCCCTTAAAAGCTGCCTCTTATTTTCGCTTGAATTAAAAAAAAAAAATCCATTCCAGATATAAAGAATTGTGCTTCTCTTCAAAACGAAGTCCACAAATGATGGAAGTTTCTTCAGGATACAGCTTGCCTAATTACTTGGTTCTTAGTAGACCAATTTATTTGATGTCCTTTATAAGGGCAGATAGATAAACAGACTTTGCGCAATTGCAAAGTAAGGGCACAGGTGCCAAGTGTCTCCCTTATTATTAAAAAGTTAAAGGCTGAGAGAGATTGTCGCGAGCGTTACTGCTTGGAGGCCATCTTCCTCTTGAGAAAAGATGGAGTCATTAAAAGAGTCATCTCTCTCCCTCCTTCCATAAGGTATACAAATCTCGGCAGAACTATTATAAGCAGGGGTCATTTCGTAGAAAAAGAGGTGCAGGAGCTCATTAGCGTCACTCATTAGCGTCACTCATTTGCATATGCCACACCCCCTGACATCACCGGAAGGGTGTCAGAAGGCAACACCCACCACTCAGGCTCCACTGGACTGTTTTGGATTGCTAGCTATTGGGGGGGACGGACGTGCAGCTCTGTCCTCACAGAGGAGGGAGAGCTTGTACCTGAATAAAACTTGGTCTTAAAGGTGCCACTGGACTGTTTTGGACTGGGGGCCCGGGGGGGGGGGCTCTGCGACTTACCTGGCTGCATATCTTCTTCATCTTATGTTCTTAAAAAAAGGAGATTAGACAGATTCCGGGGGGATACATCTATCAGTGGCTACTAGCCATGGTAACTGAGGGGAACCGCCACATTCAGAGGCACTAAGACTCTGAATCCCAGAGCTGGGAGGCAACATCAGGGGGAAGGCCTTGGTCTCTACACCCTGCTTTTTGGCCCTCCATACGAACTTGGTAGCCACTATGTGAGAAGGGATGCTGGAGCAGGTGGACCCTCACTGGTCTGATCCAGCAGGGCTCTTCTTATGTTCTTATCAGGGGAAGGCCTCGGCCTCTACACCCTGTTGTTGGCTCTCCAGAGGAACTGGTTGGCCGCTGTGTAAGACAGGAGGCTGGAATAGTTGGATCCTCACTGGTCTGATCCAGCAGGGCTCTTCTGAGGTTATTACGGGGTGTTGATAGTGCCGGAAAACCATAGAAATCAACACCCCTGCAAGGGCTTTGGAAGGAGGGTAGCTGGCATAATTAGTCTCTCTCTCAGTCTCTCTCTCTCTCTCTCTCTCTCTCTCTCTCTCTCTCTCGTGGCTCCCATGGCACCTGCTGCAGGTAAGGCTCTCTACACATTCCCCAATAACATTATTATTATTTTTTAATCCTGCCTGGCATGAAGGAACTGCCCAAAGTTTAAACTGGTTATACAAAGCCAGTAAGTCATTCATACCTCTTGAAGGGTCCCAGAATGAAATCTGCACTCACTAAAAGGGGAAGCCGCCCTACTCCTTATCTCAGGGATGTCAAACATGCCCAGATCAGGACCTTGGAGGGCTGCAGTCCGGCCCACAAGGCCCTGGCTGTTTCCTGCTTCCTTTTCCAGTTCTGCTGCTGCTACATCACAGCTTACTTTGCCAGACTCTCTCACTCACACAGGAGAGATAGATAGGCAAGCATCTCCTGTGTGAATGAGTCTGGTAAAGAACTGGCTGAGGCTCCACCCCCTCCTCCTCCTAGAGGGTGGGAGAGTACCAGCCAGAGCTGGCTTCCTGGCCAGGCTACCTCAATCATATACAGGAGACAAAGGGAAAGCTTTCATTCTTTCCACTGGCTGAGGCTCCTCCCTGAAGGGAGAGAGGGAGGGAGGGAATGAGGGAGAGCTTGGTTTGCTGGACTGCCTCAATTGCATAGCAGAAATACCAGACACCTTTAAGACTAACAAAGTTTTGTTCAAGGTATGAGCTTTTGTGTGCTTTCCTAAAGTGTGTTCTGTTGGGCTCCTTATGCTCTCTCTGTGTGTGTCTTTTGTTGGACTCCTGGATGCAACTGGGTTCCCTCCCCCTTTTCACTGTGTTCATGCCCTCATGTTCCAGTCTTTCTCAGTAAGAAAGCAATGTGAATTATTTTAGAGGAGGAATAACAACAAGCCAGTGAGGTGGATTAGGCTGAGAGTCTGTGTCCAGACCAAGTTCACCTAGCACATTTCCTTTGTAGGAAGTTGTAGTTATTTCTCTGGGGAAGACTATAGTTTTGTAGACAAACAAACAGTCCTCAGTGGGTGCGTTCAGACGGAGCCTTTCTGTCGGCATAAACACGATCACACTTACCTCCATCTTGCGGATCCCTTGGGAGAGGTTCGGCGTGTTGCTGGCGCTCCGACGGCAAAGAAGAGGTGACTGGTACCGTAATCATTCTAAGAACTGGGCAGAGGGTCATGTTAGAGACTATTCGACTATGTGGATGAGCACAGAGAGGTTAGAGAAGGAAGATACGAACCTGAAGTGATCTGCTGGACTTAATTTTTGAAGACGGGAAGGTTGAACGTTCAGAAGAGTGCTCAACATTTAAACTTTAAAGGTAAGGACTTACCTTTAAAGTTTAAATCCCAACCTGGCCTCCCTTAAGTCCCGGACTCCTCCGGGAAGGTAAACTAAGGGCTTTTGCTTTTTTAAAAAACAAACGCTCAGGGCGAAGCTTCGCCCGAGTGCATATCGTTATTTTTTTTAAAAAAAATGGCGGGGGAAAGCCGGAAGCCTCAGGCTTCCGACGGAAATGGCTAGGCACCGGTGGAGAGCGGTCAGACGCCGGGGTGCACCGTTTACCACCTTTGCACTCAATATACCACCACTTGGAACCTAGTGGCAGAGTGCAACGGTGTAAAGGGCTTTACATCGGTTAGGGACAGGAAGCAGATGTGCCCCGTCTGAACGCCGGTAAGTACAACGATTGGAACCGGCACCCTAACCGATATAAAGCCCACGTCTGTGTGTCAGGATGCCGTCTCATGTTCTTGACCAGTACATGAAGCAATGTATGTACAAGAGCTCACAATGCTCAACCATTTCATGTTTTCCCCTAGGTCCTAGGATCAGAACACTGAGCATGAGATTTCTGTAATGAATGTCAATAAATCAAAAGTCAGCTTGCAGCTTACAGATACGCACCTGAACAACATACTCAAGTTTGCTACAGCACAGACATTTTGATGCAATAATTTAGAGCAAGAGGTGTCAGTTATCAGACACTGTTAAATAGACAAGAGTGCTAGTGTTTTAAGCATGTTTTATGTATAGTTTAAAAATATTTAATTGTGTTTGTTTGTGTCCTTTATAAAGTTTATATCTCTGCTACCTGATGTCATGGGTGCTCAGGAAGGGCCATTGCCAGTTCCGGCAGAACCCACAGCTGGCCCCTCTGAAGCTGCAGAGATCAGCAATCTGCCATCACCGCCTGCACTGGCACCTGGTTCAGAAACAGCTGATGAGGAGCAGCCACAGATGAAAAGCCTTCTCGATTTGCCCCCGACAGTTGCTCGCTTATGAGACCGACTCCAGCAGGACATAGCAACGATGCGTCGCATAGCTCGCTTGCGGAGCAGACGATCCGTTAGTCCTGAGTTTTGACAGACGCTTGGCTGCTGGTGCTGCTGCACTAATTGGAAACAACAGCAGAGGTCTATTTAGCTTCAGGCTCTAAGCTGGCTCCTTTGTGGAAGCAAATTCATCACATTCCGCGACGCCTTGTGTTTATTCCACCTCCTGGTTCCAGACCTCGTTCCTCCTCTGGCTTCTGAGTCTGGCTTGACTGACCTTGCTCCTGGTCACGCAGGGCTCTTTTTGTAGCAGGTACTCATTTGCATATTAAGCGACACACCCCTAATGTAGCCAATCCTCCAAGAGCTTACAGTAGCTCCTGTAAGAAGAGCTCTGTAAGCTCTTGGGGGATTGGCTACATTAGGGGTGTGTGGCCTAATATGCAAAGGAGTTCCTGCTACAAAAATAGCCCTGCGTGGTTTGTGATTTGGACTTTCGCTCTCGGCTCTTGCTACCCTCCTCTGGCTTCTGACTCTGGCTTGAACGACCTTGCTCCTGGTTTGTGATTTGGACTTTCACTCTCGGTTCCTGCTCCACTCCTCTTGGCTCAAGACCCCGGACTGAACTTGGACGTCCCTCTGCCTGCACCCCAGACCTTGACACCTGACGTTACATTTTATGACAAACATGGCCCGGCCCAACAAGGTCTCATTTATGTCAGATCCGGCCGTCATAACAAATTAGTCTGACACCCCTGCTCTACAGTACATTGAGTTCCCCTTCACCACCAGTGAATGAGAGATGTTAAAAATATGGCGTCGTGGAAAGATGGCTGAAATTGATTATCACTGAATGTGTATTGGCTTCCATTGGGCAGTTTGATTCAAGTCCAGGAGCACCTGAGAGACCAAGAAGATTTTCACGGTCTAAGCTTTCGAGAGAGTCTGAGCTCCCTTCGTCGGACACCTTCGTCACGTTGGTGTTTCTTCTTTTATGTGCCAGCAATGATGCTTTAATTGAAACGCTAAGAAAATACTTTGCTCCAGTGGAGGCAGCCCATAAAATTTCTGGTCTGGTAGGGGGTGGGGGGGGAATCCTGACAGACTGCCCAGTTTTGCTTTTTGTTTTGTGTCCTATTGATTTACCTTCGTCAGCGGGGTGTCAAACATGCGGCCCGGGGGCCGGATCAGGCCCCCAGAGGGCTTCTATCAGGCCCGCACTGGAACTGGCCATTTCCTGCTTCCAGTTCTGTTGCTGCTGCTGCATCATAGCTTACTTTGCCAGACTCTCTCAATCGCTCAGCTATTTCATGTTTCCTCCTGGGTCCTAGAGCTTTGAGCACGAGATTTCTGTGGTGAACGTCAATAAATCAAAATTAGGTTTGCAGCTTACAGATACACACTTGAACAGCATGCTCACAATTGCAACAGCACAGACATTTTGATGCAATAATTCAGAGCAAGGGGCGTCAGTTATCAGACACTGTTAAATAAACAAAATATTGCAAGAGTGCTAATGTTTTAAGCATGTTTTTATTTTAAGTAAAAAAAACACCTTTGTGCTTGTGTCCTTTATAAAGTTTATATCTCCGCTACCTGGCATTACATTTTATGACAAGTATGGGCCCGACCCAACAAGGTCTCATTTATGTCAGATCCGGCCCTCATAACAAAGGAGTTCGACACCCTGTTCAACAGCATCTAACCCTCTTCCTCCCTCTTTTCTACAAGGCTCATCAGTTAGTTCCAAGGGCTCCAGACCTCACATCTGGGAAATCATTTTCTTTAGCAAACGAGATGTTCGTGTCATTGTACAGATTCCACCCCTTCCCCAGAATAATCTGTGTTCAGGCAGCGTTTTGACTGACTGTTGCTAAAACTGCTCACAATTTGGCACAATCACCTGCGAACAACTGCTGCAGCAAACTGGCTACAAAAAAGGCATTTCCTAATCTTCACTGATGATTGGAGGAACTGTTCCCAGTTTGCATTTTGCCTAATTAAAAAAATATATATTTTACATAGAGTTGTCTACATGAGTTTTGGCTGAGCCCTTCAAGCAAAGGACTGGAAGCTTCTTAATTTAGATGTTATCAAACCCTTCCTCTGCGGAAAGGGCCGCAGTGGCTCATAGGTTAAGATGCTGAGCTGCAGCCCGGAAGGTCGGTAGCTCGGCAGTTCGAAATCCTAGTACCGTGTGAAGGAGCGAGCTCCCGTCTCTGGCCCCAGCTCCTGCCTACCTAGCAAGTTCGAAAGCAAGAAATAGGTACTGCTTCGGTGGGAAGGTAACAGCCTTCCATGCGCCTCAGTGTTTAGTCATGCTGGCCACATGACCACGGGAATGTCTTCGGACAGTGCTGGCTCTTCGGCTTGGAAATGGAGATGAGCACTGCCCCCTAGAGTCGGATTCTCGCCTGGCTTTCAAGCAAGGGAAACCTTTACCTTTTCCTCTGAGGAGCTTCCAGCAGATTACAGGGCTATAACCACTCCTTTCACCCTGTTTTTCCGCACAAAACCCCTGCATGGTAGGGCTGGCCTGACCCAAATTTCCCTGGCTGGCCTGATCTCGTCAGACCTTGGAAGTGAAGCAGGGTCAGCCCTGGCTAATATTTGGATGGGAGACCACCCAGGAAGTCCAAAATTATTACATGGAGGCAGGCAATGGCAAACCATCTCTGAATGCCTCTTGCCTTGAAAACCCTCCGGGGTCTCCATAAGTCATTTGCAACTTTACATAAAGGTAAAGGTAAGGGTCTCCCTTGCTTGAAAGCCAGTCGGATCCGACTCTGGTGCGGTGCTCATCTCCGTTTCCAAACCAAAGAGCCAGCACTGTCCGAAGACGTTTCCGTGGTCATGTGGACAGCCTGACTAAACGCCAAGGCGCACGGAGCGCTGTTACCTTCTGACATATTTATTTGTTTCACTGTCATCCCCCTCCCCCCAAGAATTGAATCCAAACAAATGGTGACCAAATAAACTCAGCTTGCTATTCCTGTTTGGTTCTCACGTCTGTTAAAACAACTTCATTATGTGTCTGCTAATTTGCTGTATGGACAGATAACTTCCATTTCAATGTGCCTGAGGAAGTGTGCCTGCACACAAAAGCGCACACCTTGAATAAAACTTTGTTGGTCTTAAAGGTGCCCCTGGACTCAGACTTTGTTGCTTCAAACCAACACAGGACCGACCTGAATCTGGCCTAAGTGAAGTTCCCTCCCCCTCCCCACCAGAGACACCCTGGGAGGTAGGTGGGGCTGAGAGAGCTCTTGACAGAAACTGCTCTCTTCCAAGAACAGCTCTTATCAGAACTAAGTCTTGCCCAAGGTCATCCAGCAGCTGCAAGTGGAGGAGTGGGGAATCAAACCGGGTTCTGCCAGATAGGGGTCTGCCCACTTAACCACGACACCAAACTGGCTCTCATGATGATGGAGAAGACCCACATTTAGAGTCCAGCGGCACCTTTCAGACCAACAAAGGTTCACCCAAGGTATGCGCGGCTTTCGTGAGCCAGGAACACTTTTTGGAATGCACAGGCACGCACGTAGGCGCATAATAAACTTTCGCTGGTCTGAAAGTCGCTGCCGGACTCTGCATTTGTTCCTCCGCTTCAGACCCACTCGGGAACTCTCCTCCTCCCGGAGAAGGCAGGAGGCGTTTTTCTTTTCTCTGCAGCGCTGGTGGAAGGGTTAAAGCCGAGGAGCCTTTTGCCAGAGAGGCCGAGTGGGAGGGGGGGGGGAGAGGCGCCTTTCGGTGAGGGAGGGTGGAAGGCCAGGAAGACTCTCAGCCGGGGTTGCCAACTCCCGACAAATTGCTGGACTTTGGGGGGGGGGAGATTCTGGGAAATGCCCGGTTGGGGGCCGGGGAGGGACCTGAGATGGGAACCGGGGCCGTAGAGTCCTCCCTCCCTCCCGTGCAGCCCCTTTTTCTGCAGGGGAGCCGATCTCTGCCCCCTGGAAGTCGGTTGTGATTCCGGGGAAACTTCAGGCCCCACCTGGGGGTTGGCAAACCCTTTTAGCCCCCCAGTTTTGTCCCACTTTGTAAGCGGAATTTGTTTCTTTGCGGGGGTGGTGAGTGTTTTCAATGTCTTTCGGTACCAGAAAAGTTGAATGTATCAATCTGACCCGTTGCTGGTCATTCTGAAGTGCAAAACAAGGAACAAGAAGCAGGCCCTTTTTTCGGTTGGGGGAGTAAAGGGGGGGGCATTTGGGAAGGGAACTCCTGCCTCCGCTGGACTCAGCCGTAGCCCCATCCTGAGACCCTGATGTGGGCCCAGTAGGCCCGCCAGGGAGTGCTAGAAATGTGAGTTCAAGCAGCAGTTTGCAAACTAACACGGCCCTTCCAACCGCATTCCCCCTGCCCCATCATTCATAAGGACATAAGAGAATCCAGTGTTGGATCAGGCCAATGGCCCATCCAGTCCAACACACAGTGGCCAAAAATACCAGGTGCCATCAGGAGGACCAGCAGCGGGGCCAGGACACTAGAAGATCTCCCACTGTTGCCCCCAGGGCCGGCTCACTCACTAGGCGAACTAGGCGTTCACCGAGAGCAGGCCAGTCCTTAGGGGCGCCAAACTGCACCTGCCCCCCCCGTCAGAAGCCCCCCTACCCAGCACGGCCCATTCCTGCGACCTGCCAGCCCATGGGAGGCTTCGCCGGCAGGGGCCAGGAAAGGCGCTGGGGAGGCGGCAGCTGGGAGAAGTGGGTCAGTCGGTGCGGAAATCTTCTGGCCGGCGGCGGCAGCACCCAAGGGAGGGCGGCAGCCTTAAGCAGCAGGGCCAGGACGAGGCGGCCTCGGCAG
>NW_015177099.1:196632-197433 GCF_001447785.1 Gekko japonicus | reverse complement strand
TATCTATCTATCTATCTATCTCTATCTCTGAGTCTGGGAGGAAACTTTCAGGCCCTGCGCGACGCCGAGGATCCCCATCTGGGGGAGAGGGGGGTGTCTGACTCCCCCCTGGCCACTTTCACCCGCTGAAAAGCCCCTCCATTGCCACATGTCTCTCGTCGAAACCAGAGGAGACCAGTGTGGAGGGCTGCTGAGCACTGCCTGAAGTGCCCTGCCCTGGAGGGATCCTTGGGGCCGCTGCGCCTTGTCGAAAGCCCAGGCAGCGGTCGGAAGGCCAGGCATCGCTGCCCAGGGCAGGGATCCACAGCGAGGTCGGCCCCCAGGCCTGTAAGCCAAGGACACACGTGGCTCCATCCGCCCCATCCCCTCTCGGCTGTGGAGTCCTGTGAGCAAAAATACTACTTTCTGAGCTACTGGCATTGTGGGGGGGGGATGCACGGGGGAAAGAGGGCGCACCGGGGTGGGGGGCGCCAGAAGGGATCCTTTCCTAGGGTGCAAAATAAGCTGGGGCCAGCCCTGGTTGCCCCCCCCCCCCAAGCACCAAGAAGACAGAGCATCACTTGCCCCAGAGCCCCTATCTATACCTTGTGGCTAATAGCCACTGATGGACCTCTGCTCCAGATGCTTATCTAATTCCCTTTTGAAGCCGTCCATGCTTGTAGCTGCCACCACTTCCTGTGGCCGTGAATTCCCATGTGTTCATCACTCTTTGGGTGAAGAAGTATACTTCCTTTTATCCGCTTAGCAATTTCATGGAGTGCCCTCGAGGTCTTGTATTGTGAGAAAGGGAGAAAAGTACCT
>NW_015177099.1:169158-196614 GCF_001447785.1 Gekko japonicus | reverse complement strand
TTCCCTACCTGCTCTATCCCGTGCATAATCTTATAAACCTCGATCATGTCTCCCCTCAGTCTTCGTTTCTCCAAGCTAAAGAGCCCTAAGCGCTTTAACCTTTCTTCATAGGGAAAGCGTTCCAACCCTTTTATCATTCGAGTTGCCCTTTTCTGGACTTTTTCCAATGCTATAACATCCTTTTTGAGGTGTGGTGATCAGAAATGCACACAGTATTCCAAATGAGGTTGCACGATTGATTTACAGAGGGGCATTATGATACTGACTGAGTTGTTTTCAGTTCCTAATAAAACAATGCTGCATTCTCCCTCCTGTACTGGGGTTTGGGTGGTAGGAAAGGCATCCTTTTGCCAGGCGAGAGGGGTACAGCCCCCCCCTCCCGGGCAACACAACAGGGAGGAACACCCAGTCCCAGGAAAGGGTGGGTTCAAGTCTTGCTAAGGGGGATGCCAGCAAGAATACAAAACTCGCCTATTGGTGTCTCGGAGGCCCAGGGGATGACTCATTCATGCTGATTGGATGGCCCAGATGCCAATAATTCTGACTGGCCCCTCCCATCTCCCATATGGGGGGTTGCCAATGTCCAGGTGGGTCCTGGAGACCACCTGGAATTATGGCTCCAGAGATGGATTTGAGGGCAGAAAGTGGCCGCTTTGGAGGGCGGACTCTATGCCACGATGCCCTGCCTCCTGGAGTTGGCAATCTGGTGCATTTGGCAGGATCTCTTGCCTCTCCCGGCCTCTGTGCATCCCGGCAGCCCTCCGTGCCCTGCCCGGGTATTAATGGTGCATTCCGGGAGACAGTTGTCATTGTAGGAGATGGTGGGTGAGCCACACGTTTCTCTCTCTGTGCCTAGATTGCCCTGTATCTGCTCCAGGCAGGAAGGGGTTTGTGGTGCCAGGGTTTTTCTTAGGAGATATTCCCCTTCCTTCGCAACTGCACTCTTGGGCGTTAGGGGAGGTGCACACCTGGTGTCAGAATGCAGGAGATGCCCTATTGGTGTAGCGGTTAGGCGTGCGGACTCTAATCTGGGAGAACCGGGTTTGATTCCACACGCCTCCACATGCAGCTGCTGGTGTGACCTTGGGTCAGTTGCAAGTTCCTTCAGAGCTGTTCTCTCAAGGGCAGTGCTCTCAAGAGCTCTCTCAGCCCCACCTACCTCACAGGGTGTCTGTTGTGGGGAGGGGAATGGAAATGATATTGTAAACCACTTTGAGACTCCTGCAGGTGGTGAAGGGCGGGGTATGAATCCAGTCTCTCCTCCTCCTCCTCCTCCTCCTCTCTCCAGCTCAAGGCTAGGTGCAAGATTTCACCCCCCTCTTCTTCACACGCATGCACACACAGTAGCTATAAGTCGGGGGGTGGGACTGTTAAGTCCGGAGCTTAACAAAGAGTCAGAGAGTGATTTCAGCCAAAACTCAAGTTTATTCTTCCACACGATCACTTCTCCAACACGGTACAACATCTGATAGCCCGAACAGTTTGCCCATTGAAACTGCTCGGTATTTAAACATTCCCGGCTAATATAGCCACTCCTACTTTACAGATAACAACCTATCAGGTTGATCGCATAAGGACCAATCACACACGTTCCCGCTTCCAGCTTGCTTGAATGTGATTGGACGCATTTGTCTTGGACTTGAATCCCTGTCCAAGACGAAGCTTTACATTGCTTTCCAATGAGATGTTTCATGTTACATCTAATGCATTCATGGCAGCATCTGAATACATTACAGGGACACACACTATTTTTCTTTGGAGCTTTAGCTCAGACCGGGATCCAGAGTGTAGCTGAGCACTTTGGCTGACACCCAGGAGGGCCCACAGCTATTTGAGGGGGGGGGGTTCCCCCACAGCTAAGAGGGACGTGGGTATAATTCTTCATTATCCTCTCTTTATGTTGTTAATTTATGTCAAGCATACAACTGTTTTCCTTCTACCACTGGGGTGTGTCCGTTTATTTTCAAATCCCTTGGGGAAGAAGAACCATTTCTCTCTTGGCAACACATCGTCCCCCCCCCCCCCGTTCCACACGCAAACCACACCCCTGGCACAATCCCAATTCTAAGACAGCATCAGATTTACATTTGCCTGACGCCAGTGCGGCTTTGGGTGGCCATGTCTCCTGACACACTGAGTAGCCGTCCAGAGTTGTTCAAGGGCTGGGCTTAGGCTTGTTCCCAAAACAGGCCGGACTCTGGAAAACGGCCCTTCGGTCAGGGGGAGTTGGGCCCCCTCACCTGGGTGCTTGGACAGAGTCCTTGCCTGACACTGCAGGCTTATACAAGAGACCGTTGTCATTGTAGGAGATGGTGGGTGAGCCACACGTTTCTCTCTGTGTGTGCCCAGATTGCCCTGTGACCGCTCCAGGCAGGAAGGGGTTCATGGTGCCAGGGTTTTTCTTAGGAGATATTCCCCTTCCTTCGCAACTGCACCCTTGGGCATTAGGGGAGGTGCACACCTGGTGTCAGAATGCAGGAGATGCCCTATTCGTGTAGTGGTTATGAGTGTGGACTCTAATCTGGGAGAACCGGGTTTGATTCCCCACTCCTCCACAGGCAGCTGCTGCTGTGACCTTGGGTCAGTCACAAGTTCTCTCAGAGCTGCTGTCTCAAGAGCAGTCTTTGAAGGAGCTCTCTCAGCCCCACCTACTTCACAGGGTGTCTGTTGTGGGGGAGAAGGAGGTTGTCAGCCGCTCTGACACTCCTTCAGGTGGTGAAGGGTGGGGTATAAATCCAATGTCCTCCTCCTTCTCTTCTACTCCTCCTCTCTCCAGCTCAAGGGTGGGCACAACACTCCCCCCAACCATTTTCACACACACACACACACTCAGTAGTTATAAGTTATGGGTGGGCGGTTACTCTTTTTCTTTGGAACTTTAGGTCCGACCGGGACGCAGACTGGACTTTGGCTGACACCCAGGAGTCCCCGCTGCTATTTTTGGGGAGGGGTTCCCCACAGCTAAGAGGGACGTGGGTGTAATACCTTGGTATGTAAATAGTATTAAAGAAGCACTTTGGTCGTGTTCCGCCAGGGCAGTTCTCACGTGTCCCCTGAGCCTATGAAGGCTTGTGGTGTTCGGTGGTGTATCTCCATTCTCCTTTTCCCTTCTGACATGTTACCATCTCTGTCTCTCCTTCCCCCCCAGAGAGAGGCCTCTCTTCACAGCCAAGTGGCTAAAGGCATCTTTTCACGGATGGAGGTGACTCAGTAGAAGGGGCAGGAGGTGGAAGAGCAGGACCCAGAAGGACCTGGAACAGGCAAGAGAGCAAGGAAAGGGCCCCTTCTCCTCCAAGCTGGGAGTGGTGTTGAATTCTGGGGAAGCCCATTGCCAGATATCTGTCATCAGCTCACAGCAGTCTCAGATGCACATGGCCAGCGCTTCCGGCAGTTCCGCTACGATGAGGCTGACGGGCCCCGAGAGGTTTGCAGCCAGTTCCATGGACTTTGCAACCGGTGGCTAAAGCCAGAGAGGCACACCAAGAAGCAGATGCTGGACCTGGTGATCCTGGAGCAGTTCCTGACTCTCCTGCCCCAGGATATGCAGGGCTGGGTCAGAGGGTGCGGGCCGGAGACCAGTTCCCAGGCGGTGGCCCTGGCTGAAGGTTTCCTCCTGAGTCAGGCCGAGGAGAAGAGGCGGGTGAAGGGATTTCCACGTCCAATTCAAGCAATGATATTTGGCCTTATCCTAATCTAAAAGTGTCCATAAGAGATATTTGTCCAAGTGTGAATCATCCAAAAGAGAGATTCTACAGCCTCCTTCAGCAGCCTCTTCTACTAGAGAATATCAGATCTCTTCAGATAGCTCACCAGGTCTGCTGATAGAAGGGTGCAGAGTCTGGGAGTGGGGCAGGATCCATTCCTTGGTCTCTCTCATTCCGTCTCTTACCCCTCTCCCTCGCTGCTATGTCAGAGTGGGGACCATCCCTGAAGATGGAAGGTACATTCCCTGAAGCGGAAGGAGCTTCCTTGGAGCAAGGGCAGAGGGCGCAGGCCATGGAGCATGTCCAAGATGTCCTGTCCTGTGGTAAGGACCCTTTGTGCCTGGATACAGTTGGGGCACCCAGTGAATTTGATGGGTAGAGAGTTCAGGTCAGGGGGGGGAAATTAAGCACTTCTTCACACAACACAGAGTTGATTTGCAGAACTCAGTGTCCCCTAATTGTGATGCCTTTCAAAGGGGATTGGACCAATTCCTGGAGGGCAATTCCTCCCATTACTTAAAAGAGTCATCTCTCTCCCGCCTTCCCTAAGGTAGACAAATCTTGGGAGAACTATTCAACTTGGTGAATAAAGGGAGCCTCCACCTTCTGGGGCGGCAGAGCTCTGGAAAACACTTTCTGGACGCCAATGAGGATGGAAACATTGGGCTTCTGTGCCTGTGCTTCTAGGGGGATCTGGCGGGCCCCTTTGGGAAACTGGATGCTGAAATAGGGAGCTCTGGGGAGGCGCTTTGGGGTGGGGTTTGGGGCAGATGTGGTGTCATGTTGATGTGGCGTCTGGCTGAAAACCTGGTTGGGAAGTGAGCCTGCCAAGAGACACTCTGAAAGCTCATTCTTATGGCCCTCGAGTCTTCAGATGTGCTCAAGTCATGTCTGAGCTGAATGTGATGATGACATGTCATGCAACGTCATTTCCGTCTTCCTCTGGCAAATGGGGTTCCATGTGGCCAAGTGCAAAATGATGCACATTGGAGCCAAAAATCCTAAATATAAATACACGTTGATGGGGTCCGAACTGGCAGAGACTGAACAAGAGAGAGATCTTGGAGTTATAGTCACTGCCACAGGAAGTGGTGGCGGCTACAAGCATGGACAGCTTCAAAAGGGAATTGGATAAGCATATGGAGCAGAGGTCCATCAGTGGCTATTAGCCACGAGGTATAGATAGGGACTCTGGGGCAAGTGATGCTCTGTCATCTTGGTGCTTTGGGGGGGGGGGTCAACAGTGGGAGGGCTTCTAATGTCCTGGCCCCACTGCTGGACCTCCTGCTGGCACCTGGTATTTCTGGCCACTGTGTGACACAGAGTGTTGGACTGGATGGGCCTTTGGCCTGATCCAACATTGGCATCTCTTATGTTCTCTTATGTTCTTTGATAACTCACTGAAAATGTAGAGTCAGTGTGTGACTGCAATAAAAAAGGCCAGTGCTATGCTGGGGATTATTAGGAAGGGGATTGAAAACAGATCAGCCAGTAGCGTAATGCAGGGACCTGCTTACCTGAGGGACTGTCTTTCCCCATGTGTTCCCCCGAGGGCAGTAAGATCTAGATCCCAACACCGCCTGGCCCTTCCGGGCTCTAAAGAAGCCAGGCTAGCGGTGACAAGGGCCAGGGCCTTTTCTGTGGTGGCCCCGCACTGCTGGAATGAGCTCCCGGAGGACATCAGGGCCCTGTGGGACCTTCTGCAGTTCTGCAGGGCCTGTAAAATGGAGCTCTTCCACCAGGCTTTTGATTAGGGGGCTGCCGGATAATATCATGGCCCTGGCCCTAACATCAGCACCAAAGTACCATCAGCACCAAAGTAATATCTGATAGCCTGGCAAAGAACCCGGAATATGGCTATTGTTACATCTGGATGCCGAAAGAATGCTGCCATTGCTTACTTGCACTGCTAGCACTTTGCATTTTGTTGTGGTTTTAACTGTTTTTATATTTGCATAATGTATTTTTTTATATTTGACTGTAAGCTTCCCTGAGCCTGCCTTTGCGGGGAGGGCGGGATATAAATCAAATAAATAATAAATAAATAAATATAAATCGATGGTGCAACCTCATTTGGAATACTGTGTGCAGTTCTGGTCACCACACCTTAAAAAGGATATTATAGCATTGGAAGAAGTGCAGAAAAGGGCAACTAGAATGATTAAAGGGTTGGAACACTTTCCCTATAATGAAGGTTAAAACGCTTGGGGCTCTTTAGCTTGGAGAAACAGTGACTGAGGGGTGACATGACTGAGGTTTATAAGATTATGCATGGGATAGAGCAGGTAGAGAAAGAGGTACTTTTCTCCCTTTCTCACAATACAAGAACTCGTGGGCACTCCATGAAATTGCTGAGCGGTCGGGTTAGAACGGATAAAAGGAAGTACTTCTTCACCCAAAGAGTGATTCACACATGGAATTCACTGCCACAGGAGGTGGTGGTGGCTACAAGCAGGGACGGCTTCAAAAGGGAATTAGATAAGCATATGGAGCTACAGGAGGTGGTGGCAGCTACAAGCATGGACAGCTTCAAAAGGGAATTGGATAAGCATACGGAGCAGAAGTCCATCAGTGGCTATTAGCTACAAGGTATAGAGAGGGACTTTGGGGCAAGTAATGCTCTGTATTCGGGGGGGGCAACAGTGGGAGGGCTTCTGGAGTTCTGGCCCCCACTGCTGGACCTCCTGAGGGCACCTGGTATTTTTGGCCACTGTGTGATAGAGTGTTGGACTGGATGGGCCACTGGCCTGGTCCAACATGGGCGTCTCTTATGTTCTTATGTTCTCTTCACCCTCCCTCAAACCTGGCACAGGCCTGACAGAAGTGAGAAATATGTTGGCAGCATTTATACTCCCTGAGGCTCCGATAGTCCAACTTGACGTGTATTCATCATGGAGTGGACTCATATAATTTCTTGACAATCTTGAAATCCAAAAGCCATAATCTATTCAATCAAAAGGACCCGTGATCCCTTGTGATTGAATAAACTGGTTTCTGTATGTGCTACTACTGAGATTGGGTCCCATTGTAGCCTACTGGGTTTGAAAAAGAATCATTCGAAATGCGGCAAAATTGCATCCGGACGACGCGTCTCCATGGGTTATGGATTCTCTGGCTTTTGGATTTCAAGATTGTCAAGAAATTATATGAGTCCACTCCGTGATGAATACAGGTCAATTTGGACTATTGAATTATAATACAACAGGAGTGAGACACATTGAGACTTTGGGGACTTTATTTCTCGGCACCATTGTTGTTTCCTGAAATAATACCTTGGCCTTATCTAGTTATATGGTTATTGTGAGATTGAACTTTATATTAAAATTATTGTTTTTATATATCTTATGTTCACCTTAGTGACTTCAGCCAGCGGTTTCTTGTTCTTTGTACCATGCAGTGAACAAAGCAGGGAACAAACAAGCAGATTGAATAGAAAGTCATGGGAAAAAACCCTTCCTTCCTCCTTTGTCTCAGGAACAGGCAGTGCAGAGATGCTGTTGAACCATCATCTTTTCAGAGGTGTGGAAACAGCTGCTGCACCTCCAGTCCAGGTAGGAGATTTGAGAAGGGGACGGACTGGGTTCCCCCTCCTTTTTCGGGGGGCGGGCTTTTGCTCCTGAAGTCTCTACAAGGTGTCTGAGCAAGAGATCCTCTTAATGCTGTTCCCTTTACCCAAGCCATACACCCTGTACCCTTCCAGGGTGCAATCTCTGCCTGGCATGATCTCTGACGAGGGAACCTGCTTTTTCTTTCAGGGTCCATTTTCCTTTGAGGAGGTGGCCATATATTTCACTGATGCAGAGTGGGCCCTGCTGGATCCGAACCAAAGAGCTCTCTACCAGGAAGTCATGATGGAGAACTATGACAATGTAGCCTTTTTGGGTAAGGATCTTTCATAGGTGGCAAAGGTATGAATTGCTGACATTGTGATGAGGCATGTATCAAAATATGGAACAGGGCCTTTTTGGCCCTGGCTCCAACTTGGAGGAACTCTCTGCTGGTTAACATGTGGGCACTGCGGGATTTGCTACAGTTTAACAGGGCCTGCAGGGCAGAGATGTTCTGCCAAGCGTACGGTTGAGGACAGGGACTGTTTCTTAACAGTTTAATAGTTCTGAAGAACCATTTGATTCACATTCTGCTTTCCCCCATTGCTAATGTAAATTGGGGACCAGAATTGTATGATGGCGCGATATGGTTATTGGGTGTTAGAATTCTATTTTAAACTATTTAGGTCCTGGTCACACGGGTCATAAAATGCGGGGGGGGGGGAGCATGGCAGTTTGGCCCGGAGCAAAATAACGCGTGGCCACCCGATCACAGGTCCCATCAGGGTCCCGTGGGTAGGGGCGAGGTGGCGATCACACAAGGATCCTGCAGCGCGGCAAAGAAGCGGCGCGGCACGATCTCACCAACGGCATGCACGATTCTGCGGAGCAGCAGAACTTTCGCTTTCCTCTTCATGCGCATGCACCGTTGGGTGCTTGTGCGCATCCTGTGGAGACTTGGGAAAAACACCCTGTTTGCGATAGGACATGGGCGGGCGCCGGATGCCACGGTCTACCACCGGAAACACGATCAGACGCCAGCCCGTGCCCCGTGGTTTCCGGAAACTAGTACCTCAGAGGTACTAGTTTTTAACTCCGCATGTTCGGCGGGAAGCCTCGGGATCGCCATGGGAGCTCTATGCTTCCCAGATGTTGCGGTATGATTGCACCCGGAAAATCCGCCTATCATCCGTCTCAGTAGCGTGGCTAATGCTCCGTGTGACTGCAGCCGTAATAGATTTTATGTGTTCCATATAACTTTGATGTTGACTGCCCTGAACCTGCTCACTAGGACAGCAGTAAGCAAACCAAATAAATAAATAAATGCTCTCTCTTTATTCCAGCAGAGAACGGTCAGAGGAATGAGAAGAGTGAGGAACTTCATCCGCAATTGCCAGATAAAGTTGATAATAAAGATTTAAAAGGAAAGGTCAGAAATGGAGGCAAACCTATGAGAAAGAAAGGCGGCCGTTTGGTTGAGAAGCGAGATGGAAGACAGCGTAATGTACAGTTTCCAAAGCACAATATAATGAAGACAAGTAAATCTGTTCAGTGCAGAAATTACATAAAACATAAGTCACAGCTTCTTCTGAATGAAAGAATACAAAGAGGAGAGAAATCTTTTGAATGCTCAGAGTGTGGAAAGGGATTCAGTACCAGTGGCAATCTTCACTGTCATCAAAGAACCCATACGGGGGAGAAACCATTTGAATGCTCAGAGTGTGGAAAGAGATTCAGTCAGAGTGGCAATCTTCAGTTTCATCAAAGAACCCACACGGGGGAGAAACCTTTTGAATGCTCAGAGTGTGGGAAGCGATTCAGTCAGAGTGACAGTCTTCAACTGCATCAGAGAATCCACACAGGGGAGAAACCTTTTGAATGCTCAGAGTGTGGAAAGGGATTCAGTAGCAGTGGCAATCTTCAGTGTCATCAAAGAAGCCACACGGGGGAGAAACCTTTTGAATGCTCAGAGTGTGGAAAGAGATTCAGTCAGAGTAGCAATCTTCAGTGTCATCAAAGAACCCACACAGGGGAGAAACCTTTTGTATGCTCAGAGTGTGGAAAGAAATTCAGTCACAGTTGCACTCTTCAGTGTCATCAAAGAACCCACACAGGAGAGAAACCTTTTGAATGCTCAGAATGTGGAAAGAGATTCAGTCGCAATGGCGGTCTTCAGCGTCACCAAAGAACCCACACGGGGGAGAAACCTTTTGAATGCTCAGAGTGTGGAAAGCGATTCAGTCAGAGTGACAGTCTTCAACTGCATCAAAGAACCCACACGGGGGAGAAACCTTTTGAATGCTCAGAGTGTGGGAAGAAATTCAGTCACAATTGCAGTCTTCAGTATCATCAAAGAACCCACACGGGGGAGAAACCTTTTGAATGCTCAGAGTGTGGAAAGAGATTCAGTCATATTGGGAGTCTTCAACTGCATCAAAGCACCCATACAGGGGAGAAACCTTTTGAATGCTCAGAGTGTGGAAAGAGATTCAGTCATAGTGGCAGTCTTCAATATCATCAAAGAACCCACACAGGGGTGAAACCTTTTGAATGCTCAGAGTGTGGAAAGAGATTCAGTCACAGTGGCAATCTTCAACTGCATCAAAGAACCCACACAGGGGAGAAACCTTTTGAATGCTCAGAGTGTGGAAAGAGATTCAATCAGAGTAGCAATCTTCAGTGTCATCAAAGAACCCACACGGGGGAGAAACCTTTTGAATGCTCAGAGTGTGGAAAGGGATTCAGTACCAGTGGCAATCTTCAGTGTCATCAAAGAACCCATACGGGGGAGAAACCATTTGAATGCTCAGAGTGTGGAAAGAGATTCAGTCAAAGTGGCAATCTGCAAGAGCATCTTAGAACCCACAGAGGGTAGAAACGTTTTTAATTCTCAGTGTGGGAAGAGATTCAGTCAGATTAGCAGTCTTCAGCGGCATCAAAGAAACCCACACAGGGGAGAAACCTTTTGAATGCTCAGAGTGTGGAAAGAGAGTGAGTTGGAGTAGCACTTTTCATTAGCACCTAAGAGCCCACAGAAGGCAAAACCAGGCAACCGGTTAGCCCATGAAACGAGCATTTATCTTATTTCACTGTGAAAAGATAACCACAGACCACAGAAAGCATTGAAACAATATAGACTCTTGTAGGAAGCTTTAAGCTACACAGAAATCTTACTCTAATTTGGAAGAAATGTTATAAATGTTCAAACTATAGAAGGAACTTTAGCCATTTTTGAAGCCCTCAGATAGATCCCACCAGGAAGAAAGCAAAGATGGGCTCTGCTAGCTGAAGTACATTCAAGATAGTTGGGATTAAGTCTTTGGGTTGAGGGGGCTTCTTCGAAGAGTTGTTTGATAAGTGCAGAAATCTCATGACTTCTGTATTTGCAGATGTTTGATATGGAGCTCTGAGAACCCTGCCTTTGCAGATATAAGATAACATTATTTTATTTACTATTCTGCAAGTAACGTGCCATTATTCCCTATACAGCTGTTGAACACATTCGGATGTTTTATTTTCTCAACACTTAGAGTACGTACTTAGCCTTGAATTATTTCTAAATTGCCTCAGCATTTTGTTGAAGTTTTTATCTCCCTACGCTGAATTTAAGACTCTCTTATTGTTTATCTTCACTGAGTAGAAGAGAGGCTAATGAGACTGTTGATAAGAAAGAAAGATAAATAAATATGACGTGGCAACTCTCTTTGGCTTGAAAGTTTGCAACAAATGGCAAAAAGGGGAAAAGAAGTCTCCAATTTAAATGGAAAATACCCCAGTGGAGAATGACTATCGGAACGACACAGATATTATGAAGCTGTAGTTGGTGTCCTTGTAGAACATACTGGATTGTTTGGACAGAAAGAGTTCATCCTTTTTGGAACATATATAGATTGGTAAATCCTGATAAGCAGATGGTTACTTAAATTGCTTATCATCACAGCTGTTGTAGTTGTGTGTGGGGTATTGACTGAAATTTCTGTAATGGGTATCAGTAAAAGGGCCAGAGACATCCAAGATATTTCATCAGCCCAAGCACCCAAACAGACAGAACTTTAAGACTTTTTAGCTACTACTTTCCCCTTAAGGGCATATTCACTTTCAGAATCCAACTGCCCAACATCCCAGAGTAATTTTATTTTTGATAGTACTCTTACAGAGATAAGGGGAACAGATTGTGTGTCGCCTCAAGGAGAAAGAGGAACTGAGCTTTTTAATTCCACCTTAATTGGGGAAAATATCTCTGAACTCACTCTACTTATGGCTAAAACCATTGAGCTTCTTCTGGAAAATATTAAGATAATTGAAACCAAATCAGACCAACTACTACCAAGGCTTATAGAAGATATTAAGAACAATATAAGACAGGGTCCTACTCAACTGGTCTCATAAAAACAGGAACCCATTTCTGGGAAAGAACATAGTCTAAAAGACCACCGGTGGGAACAACAAAAACAACAAAGTCACTACCAACTAAGACTGTAGCCCTGCAATGTAGGCATACATATCTGCAAATACAGAGGACAAATAGCTCCCTGGAATTCTAAACATATGATTATTTCTCACTTAAAACCTCTTTTTAAAGAAAGATTTGCACATACTGAACTTATCTCCATAAAATCTTTTAATAACACAGATCAAATTCAGAGAGTGGTTCTCACTTTTGACAGCTTGTGGATAACTGGTCTACTGTTTCAGGAGAAGGCTTTTCTACAGACAGATGGAGTTTTTCCTGTAAGGGTTTTTGAGGATCTAATAGTCAAGCCCTTGTTTCCAGAAAGAAGGTTCTCAAGTCCCCCAACAGTGGAAACGGTGGAAACTAACTTTCCTAAAGAGGTCCTATGAGAAACTGCTGCTGTCAACCACCTACGTCCACTGTACTTGAAAAGACCCTTCTTTATCTAGACAATTCCATAGAACAAATTTGTTAACTCTTTTGCAACCCTTCCAAGAGAGGAACAGACACAGATCACTCATAGACTTGCAACTCTAAAATTAAAGCTTCTTAAACTGAGCACCACTCAGCAATAGACTTTCCTTTAGATAAGTGATTCAACACATCTAAGTGGGGATCCCTGATGAGTCAGATGGAGGATTTTTTTAGTTTTTATTTTATTTATTTATTATTTAGATTTTTATCCCGCCCTCCCCGTAGGCTCAGGGCAGCTTACATGGCATATCGCCGGTATAATAAAACAATAACAACATTAAAATATTAAATAACATTAAATATTAAGACATCGTACATTCAAAACAACATTTGGTGCTCACCTCCTAAAGAACAGATGGCGATCTCCTAAAAGTCTCATTCTCTTCCAAAGTGCCCACATCATGATGACCCTGTCCACAAAGCTTGGGGCGTAGATGGTACCATAGTGATGGCGGCTCCTATTCAAACGCCCGGCGGAAGAGCTCCGTCTTGCAGGCTCTGCGGAACTGTGCTAGGTCCCGCAGAGCCCTGATCTCCTCTGGGAGCTCATTCCACCAGATAGGAGCCGCCACCAAGAACGCCCTGTTCCTGGTCGTAACGAGTTTGATAACCTGGGGACCTGGAACATCCAACAAGTTCTGAGTCCCAGACCATAGTGCTCTTGGGGGCATATGTGGGGAAAGGCGGTCCCTTAGGTAGGCTGGTCCCTGGCCATAAAGGTCTTTAAAGGTAATAACCAGCACTTTGAAGCGCACCCGGAACACTATAGGCAACCAGTGCAGCGCTTTCAGCACAGGCTGGATGTGCTCTCGTCTAGGAAGATCCATCAACAGCCTGGCTGCAGCATTCTGCACTAGTTGCAGCTTCCGAATTTGCGACAAAGGCAGCCCCATGTAGAGAGCGTTACAGTAACCATCGCATGGATCACAGTGGCTAAGTCCTCCCGGTCGAGGAAGGGAACCAACTGCCGCGCCAGCCGAAGGTGGTAAAATGCCGACTTGGCAGTGGCTGCTACCTGGGCCTCCATCGTTAACGAGGAGTCCAGGAGCACCCCCAAACTCCTAACCTCCGACGCCGGCACCAAAGGCGCCCCGTCGAAGGTCGGGAGAGGGAGCCCCAACCCCGGACTGATCCGACTCAGCCCCAGGACCTCCGTCTTTGCCGGGTTTAATTTCAGCCGACTCAGTCTGAGCCACTCAGCCACGGCCTGTAACGCCCGGCTAAGATCATCGGGAGTGGAATCCGACCGGCCGCCCAACATCTGATACAGCTGGGAGTCATCAGCATATTGACACCCCAGCCCACAACTCCTGGCAATCTGGGCGAGGGGGCGCATGTAGATGTTAAACAACATCGGGGGTAGCACTGCCCCTTGATGTACCCCGCAATCAAGGGGCCACCTCTGGGACTGCTGATCCCCTATCGCCACCCTCTGTCCCCGACCTTGGAGAAAAGAGACCAGCCATTGAAGGGCAAGCCCCTGAATCCCCACGTCGGCAAGGCGGTGGGCCAGCAACTGGTGGTCGACCGTATCGAAGGCGGCCGACAGATCTAACAACAACACTGCCGCCACACCGCCTTGATCCAGATGCCTCCGGAGGTCGTCAGTCAGTGCGACCAGAACAGTCTCCACCCCGTGACCAGGGCGAAACCCGGACTGGTGGGGATCGAGGACAGAAGCGTCATCCAGAAATGCCTGTAGCTGTGTTGCCACCGCTCTCTCTATCAATTTGCCCCAAAAGGGCAAATTGGACACCGGCCGGTAGTTGGCCAATTCGGTCGGGTCCGAAGATGGCTTTTTCAGAAGAGGGCGGACCATCGCTTCCTTGAGTGCCTCGGGGAATCATCCCTCTGCGAGGGACTTGTTGATAATCTCCCACAGGGCACCTCGAAACCCCTCACAGCCCGTTTTAATGAGCCAGGAAGGGCACGGATCAAGGTCGCATGTGGTTGGGCGCACTGCCGCAGGCAGTCTGTCAACTTCTTCCAGGCTGAGTGGGCCAAAATTTACTAAACCCAGCCCCAAAGACGTGCAAGGGGCCTCAAGTTCACTCACTGTATCAATCGTAGCGGGGAGATCACGGCGGAGCGCCAAGACTTTCTCTGCAAAATAGCTCGCAAATGCCTCACAGCCGATGTCCAATTCCCTCACGTTTTGATTGCCCTGTGGCAAAGTTGTTAATGACCGAATCGTACTAAATAATTGTGCCGGGCGTGAGCTAGCAGATGCAATCCTGGCCGCGAAGAACTCTCTCTTCGTGGCCTTGACTGCCACCTCATAGGCCTTCATAAACGTCCTATAAGATGCTCTTGACGCTTCGTCGCGAGCGCGGCGCCACCGTCTCTCTAGTCGTCTCAGTTCTCGCTTCAGCTGGCGCAGCTCCTGGGTATACCAGGGCGCCCGCCTCATGCGAGTCCGGAGAGGATGCCTGGGAGCAATCTCGTCGATGGCTGCGGAGAGCCGGTCATGCCAGTCCTCCACAAGCTCATCCAACGAGCTGCCAGGGGGCTTCGGCTCCCGCAACGCCATCTGAAGCCGCATCGGGTCCATTTTGCCTCGCGGGCGAGCAAAAATCAGCTCGCCGCCTAAGCGGGGTCGGGGTGGCACATTCAGACGAGCCTTCAGGGCCTGGTGGTCCGACCATGGTACCGCTATTGTAGTGATCCGATCCACCATGACTCCAGCCGCTAAGATCAAATTGAGCGTATGTCCGGCGCAATGTGTGGGGGCCGTGATCACCTGGGAGAGTCCCAGCACCGCCATGGACGACACCAGGTCCGCAGCCCGGCTGGAGATCGCGTCCTTGGCATGGACGTTGAAATCACCCACGACCAACAGCCGAGGGTGCTCCAGCGCCCAGCCTGATACGGCCTCCAGCAGGGACGGCAGGCTATTGGCCGGTGTGCTAGGCGGTCGCTACACCACCCAAATCGCCAAACTCTCCTCAGCCTCCAGCATCACCCCAACACACTCTATGCCCGCGATCTCCACAGTCGGGAGTGCCCTGAAGGAGTAAGCCTCTCGAATGAACATGGCCACTCCTCCCCCCGCCCCTTTGTCCATGATTGGTGAAGGACCGAGAACTCCGGGGGGGGGGCAGCTGGGTAAGAGCTACCGTCTCCCCCTCCCTCACCCAGGTCTCGGTCACGCATGCCAGGTCAGCTTGTTGATCGATGACAAAGTCCCGCAGGACAGCAGGTTTGTTGTTGATCGACCTGGCATTGCACAACACCAATGACGGAAAGGGGTACTCCGTAGCCCCACTGCCAGTCACCCTCGGGATGGGCTTTAGGCAGGAAGGGTGCCGAGCCATTCCATTTCTCCACATCCTTCCCTTAAAACCTCACCTCGGCCCACCGCTATACTTCCCCCTCCCCAAGAGCACCGGAATCGAATGACCAGGCATATTTAGCATTGAGCGATCTCCGCGAAGCTTCAGATCGCCCATAGCTTACAAGCTTGGGTACATAAACAAAGATGGAGCACAATACACTCCTCAGCAATAATCTAGCCACTCCTCCCTCCCCTGCTATCAAATCATACCAAGTGCTACACAAAATTCTTAACAAATGTCAACAGTGAACCCAACCCCCTAATTTGATTCCCTGTCCAACTAACACACTCAATCCTCTTGCAGCACTCAGCCCTTCCTTATAGCAGATAAACCATAATCACTCTTCCTCATAAACTCAGCACTCACACACCTATTGCTGCCCCTGTCTTTTTAACACTTCTCTCTGCATGTACTGCTGTTCCCGGCAGGAATTTTCTAAGCCCTCAGGGGAAGATCCCCGTCTTCACCACTAGGGGCTTCATTTTGTATTGAAGTCTCGGTTTTAGATCGTTCGACGAGATCAGCCTGGAGACCCGGATCGCACCTCCAACTGGCCAGATCCAGCGGCGAAAGTCCAGCAGGGCTGACACGTCCAGCCCGCGAGCGGGGTCCGCGAGAGGTAACACCCCCCCGCTGATCCCCCCGCAGCCGGTAGTTCTTTTTTGGCTGATGTTTACTGCTCCTGTGGCCGTCTGCCCCTTAATCATGCTGGGAAGAGTAGTCCCGATTTCCAGTGATCTTTCTCTCTGGGCACGGTCTTCCGGCGTCCTTTTGGGGGGTCCAGCACTGCCCTGCAGGACCCTCCTGCCACTGCCGCTCTCTCGGACCCTCCAAGCCCGGTCCACTGGGCGCCGTCCCAGGGGCCTCCACATCGTCCTCCAGTCAGGGCCAAGCCCCCAGCGCCCCCGCAATGTCTCGCCAGCGCCCCAGCATCTGTTTAAAGAGCTTCGTCCCGAGGGCTCCCGTGCTGCCCCGCAGGGTCCGCCAGTCGCAACACCTCACCAGCGCCCCGGCATCCTTTTGGAGAGCCCGGTCCACCCGGTCCGCTGGGTGTCGTCCCGAAGGCTCCCGCGCTGCCCCGCAGGGCCCTCCGGTCGAGCCCCCAACGCCCCAGCAGCGACAAAGCAGGCACACCCCCGGCTTCGCTATTAGGAGTCGAGCCCCTCGTCTTCCCCGCTGGCTCACACCACATCCGGGCAGTCCAGTGCTTCCAGCCTCGTAGGCCTTCAGCCTCGTCAGCGTCGTCTCGGAGCCGACGCTCCGCAGCAAAAACAAACTGAGCACAAACAAAACAAGCCGAGCACAGCCCGGTATTCCCACCATCTGGTTAACCACACATGTCTGTTAACTGTGCAGAGTCCGATAGTCCTTGACCCACAGACCTTCATTTAGCATGATTTTAGAGCTAAATCGGAGGAACTTGAGCACCTAAGCTTTCCTCCCGGTCGCCATCTTGGTTAAGCAAGTAGTGTCTCACTGATAGCAATAGATGACTTAAAAATTCAATAAAGAGAACCAGAACACTACAGCACATTAAGCATCTTAATCCTGATGTTCTCTATAGGAGTATTATTAATAGTTTAGATTTTTTTGTAGGTTAATTTGCTTTGTAGGTTAATTTGCTAATAATTTATTTTTGGTTATAACTTTCTTGGCTTAGTCTATCACTCAGGTGTGGTTTTGGGTTTTTTTTAAAAAATAAGCTGGTAGTATTCTATTCAATACTTATCAGTGATTTTAAGACATAGTAGAGTCTCCCTTACTGACAGCATAGAGTCTTCAATGCTACTTTGTGTGTGTATATTTTTAATCTTTTAGATCTGCAGTTTTTTGTTTTTACTTTTTAACAAATCAATCATCTAATCTATCTTTCAAGATGCAGCCAGAAATTCATATTGCTTCAGTAAATATTAGAGGACTTAACAATTCAATAAAGAGAGCCAGAACACTACAGCACATTAAGCATCTTAATCCCGATGTTCTGTGGAGACACACCTTAAGAAGGGACCCCTGCCGATATTTAAGTACTCCCAATATGTGCTCCAGGCTCAAGCTCCTAGTGCATCTAAAGCTCAGGGAGTGGTGGTGGTCTTGAGTTGCAGAAAACTTCACTTTGTTTTAAACAAACTTGAAAAAGATCCTAAGGGTAGGTATTTATTTGTTCAAGGGACTATTAAAGACCCTAATTTTACCTTTGCCTCAATATATGCTCCCAACCTGGGACAGTTAGACTTTTTAGAACAGATTTTGCATAAATTTCAATCTTTTGCTGTAGGGGAGATTGTCATTGGTGGTGATTTTAACCAGATATTAAACCCCCATTTAGATAGATCCCGGCCCCACAGAAAAATTTCATGTAGGACCAATTCTTTGTAATCTGATCTCGCTAGACTGTTGAATAGCTTCTCTTTTATAGACACCTGGTGCAGCTTATATCCTAGGGCATGAGAATATTGTTACTATTCAGCTCGCCATAAGCTCCATACTAGAATTGATTATATTCTGGTATCAAGAACTTGGCAATCACAATTACACTAAGCAGAGTTAGAATTCAAAATTTTAACAGATCATGCTTGGCTGTCTTGTTGTTTGCATTTGCCCAATCTAGAGAAGCCTGAATTTAATTTGTCATTCAGTACTGCCTTTTAAAAAATGATACACATTTATGTAGGGATATTGCAAAGGAGATTCAAGTCTATTTACAGTTGAATAAAAGTTCAGAGACCTCACCAGTGATTCGCTGGGATGCCTTAAAATCTACACTTAGGGGCTATTTGATCTCACAAGCCTCACATAGGAAAGAACAAGTGGCTTTAAAACAGAAGATACTTGATAATCTAGGATCCCTAGAAAACTCATTTGAATGCAAAAATAGTGCTAAAATTTATTTAAAAAACCAAGCAGGAAAAAAATAATCCTTGAAGCTATGGAAATAAACCAGATTTGGAAACAACTTATTTTTTTTACAAAACAGCGATATTGGCCATACTTCCCCAAATCCGCTAAACTACTTTCCTGGAAAGTAAGAGAAGAAAAAAATATCATGGATTATACATCAATTAAATAATAAAAAACAGGTCCTATCTATTCCCCTAAATAAATAGCTAATGAATTTGCTATATATTATAAAAATCTTTACTCTTCTATGAATCTTGCAAGTCAGGTAATTGAAGAGTATATAGAGGCTCTACCTAATCTCCCTACACTATCTAATGAAGACAGGTTGGCTCTGGACTCCCCTATTACAACTATGGATGTCTCTGAAGCCATAAAAAAATTGAAACTGAATTCTGCTCCTGGTTTGTATGGTTTTCATTCTAACTTTTACAAAGCATTTAGTTCACTTCTTTGTGCCCCATTGGCAGCAATTTGCAATCAATTTTTAATCTCAGGAAATTCATCCTTCATGGAAATCAGCTGCCATAGTTCCTGTCCTTAAACCGGACAAGGAGAGCACTGACGCAGCAGGATATCATCTAATAGCTCTGTTAAATACAGACTATAAAATATTTACAACTATCTTGGCTGAATGGCTTTTAAAAAATCATTCTCAAATTGATACGCCCTGACAGGGGTCATTTCATAGAAAAAGAGCTAGGGGAACTCATTAGCATAACTCATTAGCGTATGCCACACCCCCTGACATCACCGGAAGTGTGTAATAAGGCCACACACCCTGACATCACTGGAAGTGTGTCATAAGGCCACACACCCCGCCCCCAACGGTCCCGGCCGCCACCGCCGGCCTTGCAGCTCCACTGCCGAGCCCCATGAGGGGCCCGGCGGTGGACCTGCAAGGCCGGCGGGAGTGCAAGGAAGCCCCGCGAAGGCCCTCCTTGGCCCCAGGCAGGCAGGGGTGGGGAGAGGCAGGGAGGAAGCAACTTACCCTCCCTCTTCTCCTGTCGCCTCCTGGCTGAATGAGGGCCGGAAGCGGGGTGGCCGGAAGCAGGGGGCGGGGCTTCGTCGTGTGCCCCGCCCCCATACCTCACCCGGGGGAACTGCAATCCCCCCCGAAATGACCTCTGCGCCCTGATCAGACAGGATTTATGCAGGGTAGGTTGCTGGCACACAATACCAGGTGCACTATTGATGTATTACATTATTGTGAGTACATTTCCAAAGACGCAGTCATTTTAAGCCTAGACATGTCAAAAGCTTTTGACTCAGTGGAAAAGGATTATTTTCTCTCCCTATTTAGTCATATGGGCTTTGGCTCTGCATTTCTCAGGGCCCTCACTATGATCTATGCAGACTCACAAGCGCAATTAAAGTCTTCGGAAGCCCATTCTTCCTTTTTCCAAATTAGTTGAGGCACTAGACAAGGATGTCCCCTTAGCCCTGGAACCCCTTGCAATTAGTCTAAGGGGTGTTGAACTCATTTGTTATGAGGGCCGGATCTGACATAAATGAGAACTTGTTGGGCCGGGCCATGTGTGTCATAAAATGTAATGCCAGGTAACGGAGATATAAACTTTATAAAGGACACAAACACAAAGATTATTTATTACTTAAAATAAAAACATGCTTAAAACAGCACTCTTGCAATATTTTGTTTATTTAACAATATCTGATAAATGACACCTCTTGCTCTGAATTATTGCATCAAAATGTCTGTGCTGTTGCAATCTTGAGTATGCTGCTGAAGTGTGTATCTGTAAGCTGCAAACCTACGTTTGATCTGTTGACATTCACCACAGAAATCTCATGCTCAGAGTTCAAGTATAGGACCCAGGTTAAAACATGAAATGGTTGAACAATTGAGAGAGTCTGGCGAAGCAAGCAATAATGCAGCAGCAAAACTGGAAGCAGGAGATGGCCAGTTCCCCTGCGGGCTGGATGGAAGCCCTCGGGGGCCTGATCCGGCCCCCAGGCCAGATGTTTGACACCCCTGGTCTAAGAGGTGATCCAAATATAGAAGGTGTTCAGATAGGTAAACTTATACATAAGGTTTCACTATATGCAGATGATTTATTTTTATATCTGTTTTCTCCTCAACAATCATTAGCTGCCCTACAACCCATTTTTGCTATTTTTGGCTGTTTCAGGACTTATGGTAAACTTAGAAAAATTGAAACTTTTTCCTATAAACTTACGTCATAAAACTGAACAACTACTCAAAGCTCAGTTTAAATATAAATGGGTTGTAAAATCTATGAGATACTTAGGTATTCATATTCCTAGGCATTTAATGAAATTAGAAGCAGATAATTTTGATAAGCTTTATAGCCAAACAGCAAAAGATTTAACAATGTGAAGTCAAAAATTGTCATGGTTAGAAAGAATTTCCATAGTTAAAACCTGGGTATTACCAGGATTGCTTTTTTTTGGGGGGGGGGGGTTTATCAATTTCATTAAATGACTCAAAGCTTAAATCTTGGCAGACCTTAGTCAACTCCTTTATATGGAACTGGAAAAACCCCAGAAGTGAGGCATGTGATAATGTGTCATCCCCCTAAGGAAGGAGGTATGGGAGTCCCAGATGTTAAAACGTATTATGAGGCCACAAATGAGAACCAGTTTGGTGTAGTGCTTAAGTGCGCGGACTCTAATCTGGGAGAAACGGGTTTGATTCCCCACTCCTCCACTTGCACCTGGCTGGATGACCTTGGGCAAGCCATAGTTCTGATAAGAGCTGTTCTTGAAAAAAGAGCTGTTCCTGTCAGAGGTCTCTCAGCCCCACCTACTTCACAGGGTGTCTGTTTTGGGGAGGGGAAGGGAAAGGAGTTTGTAAGCCGCTCTGAGACACCTTTGGGTAGTGAAGGGCGGGGTATAAATCCAATCTCTTCTTCTTCTTCATTGGTCCAGGCTTCTTACAGACCTTCCGATACAGACTCGGCAGATATAGAATCCCAATATGCATTCCCTCTCTTGTACGTAATATGCTTCATGTCTGGGATAGACATAGAAATAAATTAGCACCTCAAATCTCACCGGTCTCTACGCTTACCCACCAAGAGTCCAGGTTTTTTAATAGATGATTTTCGTAGCTGGCGAGAGAAGGGTGTGTTTAGCCTTGCCTTCTGGCTTTGTTCAGATGGTATCATTAAGAAGGAAAAAGCAGAACAACTAAGTGGTCAGAGAATTCCTTGGCTAACATATTATCAACTGTATTCCTGTATAAATGGCTTGAGGTAAAAAAATAATTTTATTAGGCCCTTCTTTCGAAACTAATAAGCAAGGATGACCCCAATTTGGGGGGCTTGATTTTTTTAATCTATAAATTCTTGATTTTGAATTTAAGTAAATCCTTGTTAACTTATCAACTTAAGTGGAATTCCCTACTTCCTCAAGTTCTTAATGAAGCAGATTGGAAACGAATATGGGTTTCACCGGCAAATACCTCCCCAATAGCTAATACCTGAGTGCAGTTTGTTAGCCAAATTGCCTTACTTCTTAATAAAGAGTGGGGAATTAAAATATTAAATGGCAATGGCTTAAATAAAGGGACCAATAACCTATGTACACCAGAGTCCAATTAATCCAGATCCCCAGAAATAGACAAGGAGACTAGGTCTTAAATAAAATGGTTTCTTTACTAAATAATTTCACACACACATACAATAAAACAGTCTTACACTCAAACAATACAGAGCTGGGAATTTAGATAGAAAGGTACAGAGACTGTCGCATTAGCAGGAAAGTATCGAGGTGATACTTTACCAGTCTGATAGGGCTGCCAAACCGCGGCGGGGGATCCGTGCGTCGTCACAGGATCGCTGCCGCGGGGGGACAGCAAGAAGCGTTGCACTGGCGTTGCCAGGATGTGACACTACGCGTTGCTCTGGCAACGGGACTGTTTGGAGTCCCGTTGCCAGAGCGACGCGTAGCGTCACATCCTGGCGACGCCGGTGCAACGCGTATTGCTGTCCCCCCGCAGCAGCGATCCTGTGACGACGCACAGATCTCCCACCGTGGTTTGGCAGCCCTACAGTCTGATGCAGCGAGTTGATTCTGCAGCGAAAAATGGGGAAAATACTAGGAAAGTGGTCATGTGTTGGCCAGCAGCACACATAGTAAACTCTACACAGCGCTAGGACTAGAGTCAGCAAGGTAGGGTGGGGTCAGGTAGGTAGAAGGCAAGAGAGACAACAATGGGCAGATGCTCTTCTTGTATACCCTAGAAGTGGCTTGGGGTCACAGGGTCCCCAGGAAGGTGCTAGAAGCTGCCAGTTCCTTAATGGGTCAAGAGAATGGAATTAAGTGTTGGGCAATTGGTATAATGTTTCCTAATAGTTACACCTTTCAGAGTAAGGGGCTGAAGACAAAGGAGAAGAAAAGACAGCCATTCGAGGTGCTTGGCCAGTCGTTAGAGTTAATGACCTGATGATCTGCCGATCTGATGATCTGCAGATGCATTATCTTGATGGGCGATGGGTGTGCTTGGCAGCTCAGTTAATCTCGTCATGGTCAAGTTCTATTGTTTTACTTGAGGATGAGTATGTGGAGTTTTGGGTGATGCTGCTAGGAGAAGTGTGGAGGGGGAAATGCCAGCATGGTGGAGAAGAGGCTTGTCCATGGTGTTTCTGTAGAAATGTCCAGGCTGCCTCTGCGAAGCACGGCTTCTCTGGAGGTCTGGCTGCTGGCTCCATGCGGCTGCAATGTCAGGGAGGCTGGCATGCCGTCTACCTGAGTCTAAAGTATCTGGAGATGCAGGGATGGATAACATCGGGTGTTCCATGGGTCCACATCTAGTTTAACATGCTGCTTCCGTGCAAGGGTTCCCTTGGCTGGGCACACGTCCTCTGTCCAGTAAGTTGGCTCCATCTCACGGTCACCATTCAGTCCATTTTTCCTGACAACTCATTGTACAGCCCCGCATAGAGTCATATTTCATGTCCATACTGTATAAGATGCTTGCAGGGCAACAAGCTCTTTAAGTTGCTGTCGCAATGGTACATTACCCCACAAGGTAAGATTTTGGAAACAAGTTCTGAAATGATTGCCTGTGTGGGGAGTGTGTGTCACAAATGGCTGAAAAAGAGCACTCGACTGTCACTCTCAGTGGCCTTTGTGATTCTTCTGCCCTCTCAGGCCTCCTGCCAGGGAAGAAGGATGGTTGGCTGGTCACACAGCCTCATTGAGGAGAGCCTCTCTCCTCAGAGGAAAGGCGGCCCAGACTTTCTCTGAGGGAATTGCTTTTAACTACTAGTGGAGATCTGAGTTTGATTGGCCAGTTAGAGAGCACAGCCCCCACCCCAAGAGGCCTGAGGGGTCTCAAAATCTGTCGCAGTTTTTGCGGTGGGAAGCTTTTGTGGGCTAGAAATTGATCACTCAGATCGCTCCGTGTCCCCTAGGGAAAGACAACTGTCTGGTCTGTGAGGGCTGTTCCCTGTCACAGCTTAGGCTATTTCTTCCCACTCTTTTGTGTGGCCTGTGCTGTTTCCATCTTCAGTAGCCAGAATACATAGAGGGCTGGGGAGAAGGACTGAACATCAGCCCATAGTTAAAGCATTTGACAAAGTTTCTCATTATCTTCTTGAGGATAAGCTGGTTAAGTGTGGGCTGGATGGTGCAACTGTTGGATGGATTCATGGTTGGTTGAAAAATCGTACCCAACGAGTGCTCGTAAATGGCTCTGCGTCTATGTGGAGGGAAGTCTCGAGTGGAGTGCCGCAGGGCTCGGTCCTGGGCCCGGTGTTCTTTAATGTTTTTATAAATGACCTGGAGCAAGACATAAAGGGGATGCTCATCAGAGTTGCAGATGACACGAAGCTGGGTGGGATTGCTAATTCTGAAGAAGACAGAGTCAGGATTCAAAAGGATCTAGATAGGCTGGAACAGTGGGCTGAGACAAAATGAATTTCAATAGAGGGAAGTGCAAAGTCCTACCCTTAGATACAAAAAATCAAAGGCTCAGATATAGAATGGGAGGGACTTGGCTTGACAGCAGCACATGTGAAAGGGATCTGGGTGTTCTGGTTGATCACAAGCTAAACATGAGCCCGCAGTGCGATGTGGCTGCGAAGAAAGCGAATGCAATCTTAGGATGCATTAACAGAAGCATTGTGTCCAGATCAAGGGAGGTGGTAGTTCCGCTCTATTCTGCTATGGTCAGGCCTCACCTGGAGTACTGTGTCCATTTTGGGCACCACATTTTAGAAAGGACGTTGACAAGCTCGAGCGTGTCCAGAAGAGGGCGACCAGGATGGTGAGAGGGTTGGAATCCAAGTCTTGTGAGGAAAGGCTGAAAGAGTTGGGTCTGTTTAGCCTGGGAAAGAGAAGGCTTAGAGGGGACAGGATTGCAGTCTTCAAGTATTTGAAGGGCTGTCGGTGCACAGACTCTAACCTACTCCTCCACTTGCACCTGGCTGGATGACCTTGGGCAAGCCGTAGTTCTGACAAGAGCTGTTCTTAAAAAAGAGCAGTTTCTGTCAAGAGCTCTCTCAGTCCCACCAACCTCACAGGGTGTCTATTGTGGGGAGGGGAAGGGAAAGGAGTTTGTAAGCCGCTCTGAGACTCCTTTGGGTAGTGAAGGGCGGGGTATAAATCCAATCTCTTCTTCTTTAGAGAAGAAGACATTGATAGGATAGGAATATTTCTGTCTTTAGCTTTGTGTGTTGGGATGGGGGGGGCACAGAGGCCTTTTTTAAATGCTGGAAATTATGATGATTTTGGTATGTTGAGACTTGCAGCTTTAGAGAAAAAGAAATGGAAAAGATGGGAATAGCCTTTTTTCCTTATTGTCTTATTATACTGAGTACAGGATTATTGTCTCTGGGCGTCTGTATGGCGGGGTGGTGGTGATGAAGATAAAACTGGTTCATGAACTATAAAAAGGGAGGCAATTCCGGGGTCCTGGATTGTACGTCAAGCACACAAATGCTCCCATAATTTCAGATCAGGGTGTCTGAGAAGCCAGGATTTCCTGTGGGTTCCAAGGTGCCTTTGGAGATTCAGAGGGAGTCTCCAGTATGTGAGTGGTGTGGTTGTTAGCGTGTTGGTCTCACTTTGGGGAGAGCAGAGTTTAAATCTCCACTTTGCCACAAAGCACGCGGTGTGCCCTTGATCCAGTCACACACTCAGGCTGGGTTGTGAGGGAAAGGGAGGGGAGGTTAGAGAGGGGAGGACAGGAGGAGGTATTCCCTTTCATACATGAAGTATTTCCGCAAATTGTCTCAGTGAAGGAGTTCATGACATCTTCCCTCGCACAGGGTCCTCTTTCTTTGACTGAGAGTCAGAGTATCACGAGTGAATAAAACTAGATTTTTAAAAGCACATGATTGATTATTGATGGCTTTTGGGAATATAAATCATTTCATATTTAAACAATTTAATATAGATTACTAAGTGTGGGCCTGGACCAGGTTCAGCCCCATGCCTACCCCCCCCCCACAAGGGAAATTGTGAAATCTACGTCCCTCCTTGAGGATGATGCTCATGAAAATGCCTCTGTATGTTCCAGAGGTTAACCCCGAAAAGTGGTGTTTGTCTGTATGTTTCTCTTTTATACACAACTGTTGAAAACATTTAACATAGGAGAAAAATATGGCCAAACACTACTTTTAGGGGATAAGTTGTGTCCAGTTTAGGACAATCAGCATTTAATTCTGAGTATAAGCTTTGGTGTGCATGCACACTTCTTCAGATACAGCGAAACAGAACTTCCTCAGCTATTCCACATAGGTAGAAAGGGTTGGGTTAGTGGCCAGGAAGGGCTGGTTAGAGTCAAGCGGCAGAAGGAACTGGGGATAAGTATAGCGGAGATTGGACGGAAGCAGAGCAGACCTAAGCAGTTAAAGTGACAATTCAAAACAACAACAACCGAATAGTAAAAAAGCAACTCTGAGTTGTGCCTATGAGACACCATAAGGAGATTATTCCGCCCTCCCGAGAAACTGAAAGGCACAATTCTTGCAAAGGACAATTCACGTCCTCCAGTTACATGTTTGTATCCCTCACAGACGGTGCCATGGGAAAGTCGCGACTCCCGTTCCCTTCCTTAAAACATCGTTCCGAAACATTTCATGACAGAAGAGCCCCTATTTACCCGTGCAAAAAACGCCCTCCTGAATAATGATTCAGTTTTGCACAACTCTGGGCTTCAGCGTTTGTGGGCACGCAACAGTGAGGCGGCTGATGCGCGGCATGAAACTTCCTGGGTCTTCCATAAGAACATAAGAGACGCCAATGTTGGATCAGGCCAAAGGCCCATCCAGTCCAACACCCTGTGTCACAGTGGCCAGAAATACCAGGTGCCATCAGGAGGTCCACCAGTGGGGCCAGGACACTAGGAGCCCTCCCACTGTTGCCCCCCACCCCCAAGCACCAAGAAGACAGAGCATCACTTGCCCCAGAGAGCCCCTATCTATACCTTGTGGCTAATAGCCACTGATGGACCTCTGCTCCATATGCTTATCTAATTCCCTTTTGAAGCCGTCCATGCTTGTAGCCACTTCCTGTGGCAGGGAATTCCATGTGTTCATCACTCTTTGGGTGAAGAAGGACTTCCTTTTATCCCTTCTAACCCAACTGCTCAGCAATTTCATGGAGTGCCCACGAGTTCCTGTATGGTGAGAAAGGGAGAAAAGTACCTCTTTCCTTTTTTTTCCCTCCCTGCTCTATCCCTTGCATCATCTTATAAACCTCAGTCCTCGTTTCTCCAAGCGCACTTTTCCCAAAACTATAATATCCTTTTTAAGGTGTCGTGAGAGCAGAACTTCCAGGTGCGCCCCTGGTGGAGTCTCACTCAGGCTTGGTTCGGGTGCTTCAGCCCAACACGGCTCCCCCACTGGTTTTGCACTGTCGCTTGCAAAGCGCCAGGAAGGGGGGGGGATTGGAACCTCCCTGCTTAGTGCCTTCCCCGGGGAGGGGGGGGGGCAGCAGAGCAGGAGAAGCGCTTGTAGAGGGCCGGCAGTCCGGTAAGATGCCCCTCCCGAGACTGCAGCGGAGAGGAGCCGTCAGATCTCGCCCCCCCCCCCACCCCCCCCCTCCCCCCCCCCGAC
>NW_015177099.1:167597-167726 GCF_001447785.1 Gekko japonicus | reverse complement strand
CATCAGACACATCCACAACTGTCCTTTCGGCTTTGGCCCAGCCGCTTCACTCTTTCTGGGGTTACTTGTACTTGCCCTCTGCTCTTCCCCAGTAGCATATTGGACACCTTCCGACCTGAGGGGCTCATC
>NW_015177099.1:167293-167412 GCF_001447785.1 Gekko japonicus | reverse complement strand
GATTGGGTTGCCATTTCCTTCTCCAGCGGATCACACTTGGTCTGAGTTCTCTGCTGTGGCCTGTCCGTCTTGGGTGGCCCTTCACGGCATAGCCCACAGCCTCGTCGAACCACGCAAGC
>NW_015177099.1:166537-167276 GCF_001447785.1 Gekko japonicus | reverse complement strand
TAGGGGTGTGTTGCCTAATATGCAAAGGAGTTCCTGCTACAAAAAGAGCTCTGCAAATGTGTATATCTATCTATCTATCTATATATCTATCTATATATCTAAGAAAATAAGAACATAAGAGACGCCAATGTTGGATCAGGCCAAAGGCCCATCCAGTCCAACACTCTGTGTCACACAGTGGCCAGAAATACCAGTGCCATCAGGAGGTTGATCCCCCCCAAGCACCAAGAAGACAGAGCATCACTTGCCCCAGAGCCCCTAGCTATACCTTGTGGCTGTTTCATGGAGTGCCCACGAGTTCTTGTATTGTGAGAAAGACAGACAGACAGACAGACAGACAGACAGACAGACAGACAGACAGACAGACAGACAGACAGACAGACAGACAGACAGACAGACAGACAGACAGACAGATAGATAGATAGATAGATAGATAGATAGATAGATAGATACACACACCCCTAGATACACATGCACACAAAGACAGTGAATCAGTAAGCAATGGCGGGGGGGAGGGACCCAGCAAACTCACGGAAAATGTCGAGACAGTGTGCGAATGCAATAAAAAAGGCCAACGCTATGCTGGGGATTATTAGGAAGGGAATTTAAAACAAATCAGCCAGTATCATAATGCCCCTGTATAAATCAATAGTGCGATCTCATTTGGAATACTGTGTACAGTTCTGGTCACCACACCTCAAAAAGGATATTATTGCACTGGACAAAGTGCAGAAAAGGG
>NW_015177099.1:123437-166172 GCF_001447785.1 Gekko japonicus | reverse complement strand
CTGCTGAACTTTCTCCCTCCCCCCCCCAGGCGGCGGTGGCGAGGGATGTACGGCTTACAGCTGCCGGCCAGCCAAGCCTCCCCCCCTTCTCTGGTGGCAGCGACGAAACCGTTCTAAGACCGTTCCCTGTGCATGCACAGGGGGCACTCTGTTACTTTTTGGGGGGATTTAAATATCCCCCCAATATATTTTTTACAGTTTTCAGATTTTTCTGCACATCTGGGCATTGCCCCACGTGCGCGGGAAAATCTCCCTGCCCCCCAGGTTCCCCTGATGTGCAGATTTAGATATCCGCATGCAGGGGGCGCCTTCGCTATTAGATATATAGATACGGAGCAGAGGTCCATCGGTGGCTCTTAGCCACAAGGTATAGCTAGGAACTCTCGGTCTGGGGCCAGGGATGCTCTGTCTTCTTGGTGCTTGGGGTGTGTGGGGGGGCAACAGTGGGAGGGCTTCTAGTGTCGTGGCCCCACTGCTGGACCTCCTGATGGAGCCTTGTGTTTTTGGCCACTGTGTGACACAGTGTTGGACTGGATGGGCCTTTGGCCTGATCCAACATTGGCTTCTCTTATGTTCTTAAGCTGTAGTTCTTTTTGGCACCATTCGGTTTCAAATTTTGTTTTAGGCTGAGAGTGTTGTGACTTGCCTAAGGTCAGAGCTTCAAGTGGGGAGGTGGGGAATCAAACCTGCTTCTCCCAATTAGAATCTGTCATTCTTAACCACTACACTAAACTAGCTTTCACAGCCTGGGGAGGGCCAGAGAGGTAACCACTGTGCGTTCCTCTACCGGGAGGAACCCCGGCATAAAGGGTGAGGCTGGAGTCTTGGGGCCCCAGGTAAGAGAATCCTTGGCCACAGTGATGAATCTCCCGCCCTGGCCCTGCATCATCTCTTTCCCGCCGTGGCCTTTGGCACGTCTCCCCAGCCCAGAACCTGCCCCCCCGCTCCACCACTCCCTCAGCAGTCTGCCTATCAATCAATCAATCAATAGACCTTAGTCTGAGATAATTATAAAATCATGAAACAGAGTTTCCCAAATTTTTCACTCTTATCACATCAGCTAAAAAATTGGCCACTGCTACAGTAATCTCTGCTGTTGTATCATTCAATAGAGTTTGACGTTTTATTTTATTGGAAAGGTGATGTTTACCATGCAACCAAGTATTTAACCATTTTTCCCTAGCAGATGCATGCAACAAACAGTCTAGCAGTATGTGATCAATTGAATCAAGAGAGTTAGAGCCACAGTCACATCTCCGTTCGTGCTTGGGAATATTTTGAAACCTTCCATACAGTAGTTTTGATGGAAAGGCATTTACTCGTGCAAGGGAGAAAGCTCCCCCCCCCCCCAGCAGTCCGCCGCAGCTTGCAGGTGTAACTGAGATCGAGGGGTACGGCTCCTCACCCCCGGCACCTCTCCCTTGGACAGCCACAAGGCCCTCAGTCCTGTTCTCTGCCCTACGCTGCTCTCCACAGGAATCCTCACCCTGTGCCCCCCCCTTTTCCTTTGTTGCCACTTCAGTGGTGAACCTGGGCTGAAGCCCCAGAATAAGTCTCTGTTTCTGTCTCTAGGGCCCACAGGGGCCTGTGGGGCTAATCGGTCCCCCAGGGAAACCAGGCCCCCAGGTAAGTTCTTCAGTGGGACTGAGGGTTGTGTGCAATGCTCCCTCTAAGCTGTGGAGCCTTGTGAGCAAAGATTCAACTTTGTAAGCTACTGGCATGAAAGTGGTGAGCGCGCGATTTGGCTCCTGCATACGTTCGTTTGCGCTGGAGCCATCCCTTCCTGAGCGGAGACAAAAATGTGTGAGCTGGAGGCTAAAAAAAAAAGTGAGCTAGCTCACACTCACTCAGCTTAGAGGGAACACTGGTTGTGTGTGGAGAGCAGGCCTGAGGTCGAGGGGACGGGCTGCCTCTCATTCATTTGCTCTCTCTGTGTAATCCCCAGGGTCGAGCCGGACCTGGCGAACCTGGAGTCAAGGTGAGGCAGCACCCCCTGACCGGAGAGCCCCACGTCCCCTTCTGATCTCTGCCTTGCGAGAGCTCTGGGGGAGCTCCCAGATGAAGCAGTCGAGGGCAGAGAGTGTCACCGGGGGGGGGGGCACCTCTCCCCTTCCTGGGGGTCTCTGGTCCCAAGGTCAGGCACTTTGTGATAAGCCACCTCAGGTGCCTCAGGGTAGAAAGTAAAGGTAAAGGTAAAGGTTCCCTTGCTCGAAAGCCAGTCGAATCCGACTCTAGGGTTGCGGTGCTCATCTTCGTTTCAAAGCCGACGAGCCAGCGCTGTCCGAAGACGTTTCCGTGGTCATGTGGCCGGCATGACTAAACCCCAAGGCGCACGGAACGCTGTTACCTTCCCACCAAAGTGGTACCTATTTTTCTACTTGCAATTTCTTGCTTTCGAACTGCTAGGTGGGCAGGAGCTGGAACTAGAGACGGGAGCTCACTCCGTCATGCGGCACCCGGGTCTCGAACTGCTGAACTACCGACCTTCCACAGCCTGCAGTTCAGCGTCTTAACCACTTGAGCCACCGCAGTAGAAAAGCGGCTAATAAATATTTTAAATATGGGAACTAAAAAATAAAAAGGGCCTGCCCCCTTGGTTTTCTCTCTGCAGGGTGACCGCAGCTTCGGTGGATTTTATTTGGGGTGGTGGTGGTATCAGGTGCTACTGGACAAAAATCTAAAATGGAGAAGGGGGCCCCTGAACTGTATAGGCCACACAAGCCCGATCTCGTCACATCTCGGAAGCTAAGCAGGGCCGAGCCTGGCAAGTACTTGAATGGGAGGCCTCCAAGGAATTCCAGAGAGAGAGAGCGCTAAAAAAAACCCCCAATAATATAATATAGTGATGCTCTGTCTTCTTGGTGCTTGGGGGGGGGGGGGGCCACAGGGGGGGGGCTTCTAATGTCCTGGCCCCACTGGTGGACCTCCTGATGGCACTGTTATTTCTGGCCACTGTGTGACACAGAGTGTTGGACTGGATGGGCCTTTGGCCTGATCCAACATTGGCGTCTCTTATGTTCTTATGTTCTTAAAATAAAATAAAATGGAGAAGGGGGATATGTTGTAAGCTGCTTTGGGTCCCCATTAGGTAGAAAACTGAGGTATAAATGAGGTAAAATAAATACTTGTGCGTCAAAATTCGGCAGCCCACCCCAGTGTCACCAGGTTCTGCAAAGCATCAAGGCTTTATTAGGTGATCTGCTGGCTTTTGTCAATTTATTCAGCTCATCCTGTTCTCAGGTGGGAGGAACGAGGGCCCTAGGACCCAGCCCTCCCGTGTCCCCCCCCTGCCCGGCCTGTTGAGCCAAGGGTCACCTGGCCCTGTCCGTGATATTTCCTAGTCATTTCCACCATCTTGAGAACGAGGAGCTCAGTTTTTCCCCTCAGAGCTCTGAAAACTGAGGTCCTCGTCAAGGTCTCAGGCCCAATTAAATAGTGCAGCTCTTGTAGTGGTGGGAGGGCCCCCTCTCTGAGTTGAATTCCCCCCCTCCCCTCAGCGGACACTGAGAGCCTTCCTTTCCTCTTAGGGGGATGACGGAGAAGTGGGACCGCATGGGTTTATAAGAGAACCGGTAGGTGCCACCCTGCCCTCGGTGCCTGCAGGGAATTCTGGGAAAGATGGTGCGACTGAGGAATCAGCAAAGGCCCAGGTGCTGTGCACCTGTACCACAAGGTTCTGAAAATCCAAGGGTTCGGGGCAGTGTTCTCCCAAACAGCACTCAACGAGATAAAACGTGTTTCTCTGAGCTGCACCGTGCAGTGGGGGCTCTCCTGACGAAACCTCCCAGTTTTGTTCTACGGAGGACTGTTTTGGTCCCGTGAGTCCTGAGAGAGACGTGTCTTTTCAGGCCTCGCAGAAGATTTACAGCCCCGGTTTACATTGATTCGAGGAAGTCTTCATGGCACAGAGGCTTTTTTGACAGAATACTATAGGCGTAATTGAAATACACGGGGAAAGTGAACATCCAGCACTTTTGGAAGAAAGACTGGATGCGTAATTTAGATCTCGGACGGATGTAGCCCTGTTCGTAGCGTTCTGCTCATTCAGCCCAGGACATCGGCCCTTTGACCAGAGGCTTCGTCTCCCCCAAGCGCCAGGCTCCATCAGCAGCCTCTTCAACTGGAGAGTGTCAGATCCCTCCAGATAACTCACCCGGTCTGCTGAGGGAAGGGTGCAGAGTCTGGGTGTGGGGCAGGATCCATTCCTTGGTCTATTTCATTCCGTGTCTTACCCCTCTCCCTCGCTGCTTTTTTCAGATGTGGGGACCATCCCTGAAGAAAGAAACTACATTCCCTGAGGTGGAAGGAGCTTCCTTGGAGCGAGAGCAGAGGGCGCAGGCCATGGAGCATGCCCAAGATGCCCTCTCCCGTGGTACGAACTCATTGTGCCCATGTAGGATTGGGGCACCCAGTGAATTTGATGGGTAGAGAGTGCAGGTCAGGGGGGAAATTAAGCACTTCTTCACAGAACACAGAGTTAATTTGCGGAATGCAGTGTCCACTAATTGTGATGCCTCTCAAAGGGGATTGGACAAATTCCTGGAAGGCAATCCCTACCATTGATTAAAAGAGTTATCTCTCTCCCACCTTCCCTAAGGTAGACAAATCTCGGGAGAACTATTCAACTTGGTGAATAAAGGGAGCCTCCACCTTCTGGGGCAGCAGAGCTCTGAAAAACCCTTTTTTGGGGCCAATGAGGATGGAAACATCTGGCTTCTGTGCCCGTGCTTCTAGGGGCATCTGACGGGCCGCTTTGGGAAAACGGATGCCAGAATAGGGATGGTGGGCTGTTGCCTGGCAACCCCAGGAGCTTTGGGGGAGGGGCTTTGGGGTGGTGCTTGGGGCAGATGCCATGTTGATGTTGCGTCTGGCTGAAAACCTGGTTGGGGAGTGAGCATGCCAAAAGACACTCTGAAAACTCATTCTTATGGCCCTCGAATCTTCAGATGAACTCAAGTCACGCCTGGGCCGAATGTGACAGTGACGTGTCATGCAGCGTCATCTGCATCTCCCTCTTCACCCTCCCTCAAACCCGACACAGGCCTGACAGAAGTCTGAAGCAGCATTTAGAGTCCCTGAGGCTCCCGGTACCTGGTCCTTCTCTTCTGCCTCTCCCAGTATTTTGTAAAAAGTGATTAAATCTGTTGAGTGTACACAGGGCAAGGCTTTACACCCCTGACCATATGGTGAAATGAAGCGGGGAACAAACAAGCAAATTGAATAGAAAGTCATGGAAAAAACCCTTCCTTCTTCCTTTGTCTCAGTAACAGGGAATGGAGAGATGCTGTTGAGCCGTCATCTTTTCAGAGGTGTGGAAACGGCGGTTGCACCTCCAGTCCAGGTAGGGGATTTATAGCAGGGGACGGCCTGGGTTCCCCCTCCTTTCTCGGGGGGGCTTTTGCTCCTGCAGTCTCTACAAGGTGTCTGGGCGACAGGGGCTCTGAACGCCACTCCCTTTACCCCATGCCAAGCCATACATCCTGTACCCTCCCAGACTACTCCCTTCCAGTGTGCCATCTCTGCCTGGCATGATCTCTGACGACGGAATCTGCTTTTCCTTTCAGGGTCCGTTTTCCTTTGAGGAGGTGGCCGTGTATTTCACTGATGCAGAGTGGGCCCTGCTGGATCCGGGCCAAAGAGCTCTCTACTGGGAAGTCATGCTGGAGAACTATGAGAGCGTGGCCTTTCTGGGTAAGGATCTTTCATACAGGGCGGGTTCCTCCATAAGGTGGGGTTAGGCAGCTGCCCCGGGTGCCATCTAAGTAGAGCACTCCGCTGGCCTGCCATCCCGCCCCCCACTCCGGTGCCCCTCCCTTGCCAAAAGTCCTTTGCCGACGTCAAGGCACTCCGTGGCCTGCCCGCCCTAGCGCGCCAGGGCCTGGCTGGTTCCCAGCATGACTGACACAGGGCTGCCGCCTTCTCCTCCTCTGTCTCCCCTGCAGCAGCAGTGGCTCCCTCTCTGGCCGGGTGAGTGAGCGAGTGAGGGAGGGACTCCTGCCCAGCACCCTCTAGGCTCTTTCCCCACGCCATGGGGGAGTGCGGCACTGGGGGATGGAGAGGCTGGTGTCGGCAGCCTCGGGGCGGCAGGGAGAAAAAGGAGTAAGCAGCCCAGTGCTGCCTGGTCAGTTCTGCGCTGATGCTGCAGGAGTCCCTCCCCAGGCACTCTCGTCTGGGCTGCCCTTGAGGCTGATCTGGAAGTTACAGCTTGTCCAGAATGCAGTGGCTCGGGTCCTCACAGGGACTCCGATAACTGCACTTACACAACCTGTGCTTCGCCAGCTGCACTGGCTCAAAGTTGAGTACTGGGTCAGGTTCAAGGTTTTGGTCTTGACCTTTAAAGCCCTGAACAATCGGGGACCAAAGTACCTACGGGACCTCCTCTGCTGGTATGTCCCCCGGAGAGCATCACGCTCAAGTGACCAACATCTATTGGAAGTCCATGTCCCAAAAAGTGTTCGTCTGTCCTCAACCAGAGCCAGGGCCTTTTCGGCCTTGGCTCTGACTTGGTGGAACTCTCTGCTGGTTAACATCTGGACACTGCGGGATTTGCTACAATTTATCAGGGCCTGAGGGGCAGAAATATTATGCCAAGTGTACGGTTGAGGACAACGACTGTTTCTTAACACTTTAATAGTTCTTAAGGACCATTTGATTCACAATCTGTTTTCACCTCTGTTCCCCCATTGCTAATGTAAATTGGGGGCCAGAATTGTATGATGGCGCCCAGGGGTCATTTCATAGAAAAAGAGGTGCAGGAGCTCATTAGCATAACTTATGGCGCCACACCCCCTGACGTCACCGGAAGTGTGTCAGAAGGCAACACCCACCGCTCAGGCTCCACTGGACTGTTTTGGATTGCTAGCTATTGGGGGGGGGGAAACGTGCAGATCTGTCCTCGCAAAGGAGGGAGAGCTTGTACCTGAATAAAATTTGGTCATAAAGGTGCCCCTGGACTGTTTTGGACCGGGCGGCCGCTCTGTAACTTACCTGACTGCTTCTTGCTCTGACTAAGGGCTGCTGGGAGCAGGGGGTGGGGCTTGTTGCATGTGCCCGTCCCCTGGGCTCTTTACTGCTGGAGCTCCGCTCCTGTGCGCTCCTGCAGGAAATGACCCCTGATGGCGCCATACAGTTATTGGGCTTTAGAACGGTATCTTAAACTATTTAATAGATTTTATCTGTTTTATATGACTTTGATGTGAACCGCCCTGAGGTCGCTCGCCAGGAGGGCGGTAAACAAACCAAATAAATAAATAAATGCTCTTTATTATAGCAGAGAACCATCAGAGAAATGAGGAGACTGAGGAACTTCGTCCGCAATTGCGAGATAAAGTTAATGATGAAGATTTTAAAAGGAGGGTCAGGAATCGAGGCAGACCTGTGAGAAAGAAAGGGGTCCATTTGGTTGAGAAGAGAGATGGAAGACAGTGTAATGTACAGTTTCCAAAGCACAATATAATTAAGATAAGTAAATCTGTTCAATGTGAAAATTACATGAAATATAGGTCACAGTTTTTTGGGAACCTAAGAATACAAAGAGGACAGAAACCTTTTGAAAACTCAGAGTGTGGAGAGAAATTCAGTCTGAGTGACAACCTTGAACAGCATCAGAGAACCCACACAGAAGAGAAACCTTTTGACTACTCAGAATGTGGGAAGTCATTCAGTCAGAGTGCCCACCTTGAACAGCATCAGACAACCAACACAGAGGAGAAACCTTCTGAATGCTCAGATTGTGGGAAGAGATTCAGTACCAGCAGCAATCTTCAATACCATAAGAGAACCCACACAGGGGAGAAACCTTTTGAATGCTCAGAGTGTGGAAAGAGATTCAGTCGGAGTACCTATCTTCACGAGCATCAAAGAACCCACACAGGGGAAAAACCTTTTGAATGTTCAGAGTGTGGAAAGAGATTCACTCACAGTGGCACTCTTCAACTGCATCAAAGAACCCATACGGGAGAGAAACCTTTTGAATGCTCAGAGTGTGGAAAGAGATTCAGTCGGAGTACCTATTTCCAAGAGCATCAGAGAACCCACACAGGGGAGAAACCTTTTGAATGCTCAGAGTGTGGAAAGAGATTCAGTGTGAGTGGCAGTCTTCAACTGCATCAGAGAACCCACACAGGGGAGAAACCTTTTGAATGCTCAGAGTGTGGAAAGAGATTCAGTCAGAGTAGTAATCTTCAGTGTCATCAAAGAACCCACACTGGGGAGAAGCCTTTTGCATGCTCAGACTGTGGAAAGAGATTCAGTCAGAGTGACTATCTTCAACTGCATCGAAGAACCCACACGGGGGAGAAACCTTTTCAATGCTCAGTGTGTGAAAAAAGATTCAGTATGAATGGAAATCTTCAAAAGCATCAAAGAACCCACACAGGGGAGAAACCTTTTGAATGCTCAGAGTGTGGAAAGAGATTCAATCAGAGTGAGAATCTTCAACGGCATCAAAGAACCCACACAGGGGGGAAACCTTTTGAATGCTCAGAATGTGGAAAAAGATTCAGTCACCATGGTAGTCTTCAGTATCATCAAAGAACCCACACAGGGGAGAAACCTTTTGAATGCTCAGAGTGTGGAAAGAGATTCAGTCAGAGTGGTAGTCTTCAGCGGCATCAAAGAACCCACAGAGGGGAGAAACCTTTTATATGTTCAGAGTGTGGAAAGAGATTCAGTACGAGTGGCAATCTTCAAAACCATCAAAGAACCCACACAGGGGAGAAACCTTTTGAATGCTCAGAATGTGGAAAAAGATTCAGTCACCATGGTAGTCTTCAGTATCATCAAAGAACCCACACAGGGGAGAAACCTTTTGAATGCTCAGAATGTGGAATGAGATTCAGTCATAATGGCAGTCTTCAGCGTCATCATAGAACCCACAGAGGGGAGAAGCCTTTTGAGTGCTCAGAGTGTGGAAAGAGATTCAGTGACAATGGCAGTCTTCAGTGTCATCAAAGAACCCACACAGGGGAGAAACCTTTTGAATGCTCAGAGTGTGGAAAGAGGTTCAGTCAGAGTGGCCATCTGCATGAGCATTTCAGAACCCACACAGGGGAGAAACCTTTTGAATGCTCTGAGTGTGGGAAGAGATTCAGTCAGATTGGCAGTCTTCAGCGGCATCAAAGAAACCCACACGGGAGAAACCTTTTGAATGCTCGGAGTGTGGAAAGTGATTCAGTTGGAGTAGCACTTATCATAAATACCTAAGAGCCCACTGAAGGAGAAACTAGGCAACCGCTTAGGTCATGAAAAGAGCACTTCTCTTATTTCACTGCTAAAAGACAACCACAGACCACATACAGCATCAAAACAATATAAGCTATTGTAAAAGGCTTTTAACCTACATGGGCTCCGGTAGGTCACACGGGCCGGATATCGCGGGGGGGAGACGTGGCCCCGGAGCGAACTACTGCGCGGCAGCGGGATCAAACATCCCGCCGACTTCCATTGGTTGGGGGGAGGTGCCAGGGAGGTGCTGATCATATTTCACTCCTGCGGCACGGCAAAGAAGCGGATCGGCGGGTTTTTTTTTTTAACCCAAGTGTTCGCATGCTCCGTTGGGTGCTTGTGTGCATCCCATGGAGACTTAAACCCCCCCCCCTTTTGCAACGGGACATGGGTGGGCGCCGGATGCCACCGGAAACGTGATCAGACGCCCGCCCTTGCCCCGCAGTTTCCAGAAACTAGTATCTCAGAGGTACTAGTTTTTTACCCCGCATCTTCGGCAGGAAGCCTCGGGTTCGCCACAGGAGCTCTACGCTTCCCAGATGTGGCGGTGTGATCTCGCCCGGAAAATCCGCCTATCTTCCATCTCTGTAGCGTGGCTATTGCTCCGTGTGACCGCAGCCATAGAAATCTTACCCTAAATTGAAAGAAATGTTATGAAAGCTCAAAATATAGAAGGAACTTTAGCCGTTTTTGAAGCTCTCAAATAGATCCCACAAGGAAGAAAGCAAGGATGGGCTCTGCAAAGCTGAAGGACGTTTAAGATAGTTGGAGGGATTAAGCCTTTGGGATGGGGGGGGGCTTCTTCAAAGAGTTGTGTTTTATAGGTGTGGAAATCTCAGGACTTCTATGTTTATTTATTTTCTAGTGGGTACCCATAAGGACTTGTGGGTTGCACCTCATTTCTCCCTTCCCCACTCTTTCATATTTCCCATTCCTGAAAGACCCCATAGCACTACCTTTTTTTAATTAATTTTTTTAGTTTACAAAGAACAAACAAAACAAACATACATACATGAATTGGGGATTTCCATTCCATCATTAAATTGTCTTTTTAAGTTCCTCATACAATATTGAATTATTTGTTTCCTATATTCCACCTTGTATTTGTGTATAAGTCTTTTGCATATGATTAAAAGTAAAGTTCTTGTTTCCTTCTAAATTGGTTGTATATCAACTATATTTTATTTCTTCAACCCATTTATAAAATCTTGCCCATGTATTTTCAATGCTTCCTTAAGTTTGTCCTCTTAGCATTAATGTTAATTTGTCAATTTCTGCAGTTTCAAACATTTTAATTATGATTTCTTCTCTTGAAGGTACTTCATTTCTTCTCCAGTACTTAGCATACAGTATTCTTGCAGTTGCCACTACATTTATAATAAGATAGAAATCTTGCTTTTTACAATTTTCTGGTAGTATATTCAATAAAAACAATTCTGGTATGTAAGGTATAGTACTCTTTTAAAATTTTTGTAATATTTCATGAATCCAAGACCAATATTTTTTAACTCACATCACATGTCCACCACATATGAAAAAAGGAACAAACTATAATTGATATTTCCAACAGTCATTTGGTAGGTTAGGGTAAAACTTTGATAATTTCCCTGGAGTGATATACCATCTATAAAACATTTTATAAATATTTTCTTTATATGAAATTGCTTTAGTAATCTTTACATTTTTTCCCATACCTGTGGCCATTGGTTCGAATCAATATTGTGACCTACATTTTGTGCCCATTTAACCATGAAATTATTCTTAATCAATTTCTCATCAGTGTACATCAATATCTTATCCATTTCTGTTATTTATGTATAAAAACCAGTTGGCTTATCCTTGGCATATCCTTGGCATAACCAAGGTTATGGCCTTCAGGGCCAGATAAAAGAAAAGAATTTGGTCTGTAAATGGGCACTCATTAGAGCAGGTTTCCTGCTTTAAATACTTAGGTATGGTCCTTCAATCAAATGGGGCTAGGAAAGCCCATATACAGTATGTCGCCTCCCAAGGTGAAAGAACAGCAAATGGTATTCTTAAGTTCCATCACACCAAATGGACCTGTAGTAGTTAAGTGCATGGACTCTAATCTGGGACAACCGGGTTTGATTCCTCACTCCTCCACTTGCATCTGGCTTGATGACCTTGAGCAAGCTGTAGTTCTGATAAGAGCTGTTCTTCAAAAACAGCAGTTTCTGTCAGAGCTCTCTCAGCCCCACCTACCTCACAGGGTGTCTGTTGTGGGGAGGGGAAGAGGAAGGAGTTTGTAAGCCTCTCTGAGACACCTTTGGGTAGTCTTATGTGCCAGCTGCCCAAAAACTCTTTCAAGCAAAGGCAGTTGGACAGAAGAGAGAACAAGAGAAGAGATTGGATTTATACCCCGCTCTTCACTACCCAAAGGTGTCTCAGAGCAGCTCACAAACTCCTTTCCCTTCCCCTCCCCACAACAGAAACCCTGGGAGGTAGGTGGGGCTGAGAAAGTTCTTGACAGAAAGTGCTCTTTTTCGAGAACAGCTGGCTTGCCCAAGGTCAACCAGCCAGGTGCAAGTGGAGGAGTGGGGAATCAAACCCGGTTCTCCCAGATTAGAGTCCGCGCACTTAACCACTACACCAAACTGACAGATGCTCTGTGGCACTTTTATTGGGCCTCCTTCCTCTAGTTTTGTCCCCTTAGAGCGGGTTTAGTCCAAATTCTTCAGCGCAGTTATTCAGGTCCCGAGGTGTGTATCGAATACATTGAGGTGTGTACCGAATACAGGTGCTATATCAATGGAAGCCAAAATTACTTTAGCTTCACTCCAGTATTGGCTTAAACTAAATTTCCATCCTCAGGGACTAACCCACTTGTTACTCTCAGACAACTTTCAATCCAAATGGCTGAGTGCAGTTCATAATAAATTATATGCTCTTGGTCCCCCCCCCCAGCGATTTTGAGTATGCATTGGGACGTAGCAAAATCAGCCCTAAAACAGAGAATGACGGACATGGAGAGACAGACATATCTCGGTAGATGTCCTAACTTTAGAGCCCCAAATTCTGTCAAATATCGCTTGCAACACATGTCCTATTTATCGCAGCTTGATACTCATAAGTTTAGGAAAGCCTTCACATTAGCCAGATGTGAGGCTTTCCCCTCCACGATGCTTGAGGGCAGATTCAAAAGGATCCCCACTGAATATAGACTTTGTCAATGCGGCTCAGGAGAGACGGAAACTATTGAGCACATGATGCTCATATGTAACTGGTATAACAAGATCTGTGACAAATATATTACTCCTCTTATAACAGATTTGGTGGGACAATCAGCTGCTGAGCAGTGTAACTGATTGTTAATTGCTGGCAACCGGACAATTACTGAAGCTGTGGCAAAATTTTCGGTAGCATGCTACTGCATCCGAAATACACGATCAAATATATAATAATAGTTGCCTAATAGTCTCTGTTTTATGTTCTTCCTTTATTACACTCAACTGTATTTTTAAAGAGTTTTATTTTACTGTCCTAAATTCAGTTATACGAATGTTAAGAATGTTATATTTAAGCATGTGTGCTCTATAGCTTGTTGCCGTAATAAATGCCTGCCTGCCTGGTTTTAGTTCATTTTTATTTTCCAACAAGTCTTCATTTCTTATCAATGTTTTTTTGAAATAAATTTGGATTTGTGCAGGCTTCGAGTGGTGAAACCCATTTTGGTATCTTGGTATTAAAAAGTCTTTTAACTTCTTCCCATACCTTCAATAGGGAATTCCTAAAAAGGTGTTGCTTAAAGTTCTTGTTCTGGTCTTCTAACTGTTGGGATTGACCTTTAGTAATATTTTTATTAGCATTTTTGTTTTACTAAAACTTTTCCATACCATATAAACGTGTGCCAACCTAGTAAAAATTCATGGCCCTCTAACATTAGTAGTCTAGTATTTTCTAATGTAATCCATTCTTTTAGCCATGTCAGTGATGCTGCCCTATAATACAAACGCCAATCTGGTAATGCAAATCCAGCTTTTTCTTTTGCATCTTGTAAGGCTTTAAGTTTTTATCTTGGTTTCTTCTTGTTGTTTTTAAATATTTTAAATATTTAAATATTTGTGATTTTGAAGGATTGGAATTGTTTGAAATAAGAGGATCCATCTTGGTTATATATTAATTTTTATTGTAGCTATTCTTCCCGTCAATGATATTTGTAGATTTATCCATTTTTCCAGATCCTTCTTAATTTCCATTATGACTTCCATATAGTTATCTTTCACCAAGGAACTACATTTATTTGTTATATTTATTCCTAAATATTTCAGCTTTTTTGAACTTCCAGGCCTGATACTTCTTGTAACTGTTGGGATTGTTCCTTAGTAATATTTTTGTTAGCATTTTTGTTTTACTAAAATTAATTTTCAGTCCAGCGACCTGGCCATACTCCTGCAAAGTTTTTATTAATCGCTCAATAAACTCAAATGGATTCTCTAAAATACAGTAAATCATCTGCAAAGGCTTGAAGCTTATATTCTTCTCTTAAGGCCTTTAATTTTTACATTTTCTCTAATCATATAATTCAGTATTTCAAGAACAAATATGAACAATAATGGTGAAAGTGGGCATCCTTGTCTGGTTCCTTTTTGTTTCTCAATGTTTCGTGATAAATCTCCATTAACAAGAACCCTTGCTTGTTGAATAAAAGGAATAAATAAAAGGATAAAATAAAAGGAATAAAAGGAAGTACTTCTTCACCCAAATAGTGATTAACACATGGAATTCACTGGCACAGGAGGTGGTGGCGGCTACAAGCATCGACAGCTTCAAAAGGGAATTGGATAAGCATATGGAGCAGAGGTCCATCAGTGGCTATTAGCCACAAGGTATAGATAGGGACTCTGGGGCAAGTGATGCTCTGTCTTCTTGGTGCTTGGGGGGGTCAACAGTGGGAGGGCTTCTAATGTCCTGGCCCCACTGGTGGACCTCCTGATGGCACTGGTATTTCTGGCGACTGTGATACAGAGTGTTGGACTGGATGGGCCTTTGGCCTGATCCAACTGGCGTCTCTTATGTTCTTATGTTGTTTGGTATAGATTGCTCTAACCATCGTGTAAAATTCTTTACCACATTGTGAGTTTAATTACCACTCAAAGAAAGAACTAGAAAACCTTGAAACAAAACTACTACAAATACACTCTTTTGAATATTCTAAGAATTCCAATCTGTATATATTAGAAACTTTTTACCTCAGCAGTCTCAAAATCTTGACTCCTCCTATTGTACATATATTCCCTCCCTATTTAATAAAATCTCTATTCTGTTTTGAAATTTAAACTCCCTCAAGTGCCATTTCATTAAGGGCTTAAATACAAGACCAAGACAGCTCTCATGTATTTTCACTCAAGTTTCTGTACTGGGTCAAAAGCCTAAACTAAATCTCTGACATGGGCTGGGACAGTCAAGTCTTTGATGACAAAGAATATACACATGCTACTGTAGTGCGACTCAGTCACTGAAGGGAACTGAAGTTTTGGCAGGAAAAATCTGCCAGACAGTTGGGGAGATACAGGGGTCCATCATATTTGGTGGCAGCGTCATGATACAAAAGAACATCCCACAACTACCGTAGTTAGCCCCACCACAATATAATACTAGTAGAATATAATATTTGATATATTTGAGAAGAATTAACATAAAATTCCAGTCAGAAATGGCACCCCCTCCGAAAGCTAAGAAAACCACAGAGGCACAAGAAGAAGAGATTGGATTTATACCCCGCCCTTCACTACCCAAAGGTGTCTCAGAGCAGCTTACAAACTCCTTCCCCTCCCCACAACAGACACCCTGTGAGGTAGGCAGGGCTCAGAGAGCTCTTGACAGAAACTGCTCTTTTTCAAGAATAGCTCTTATCAGAGCTATGCCTTGTCCAAGGCCATCCAGCCAGGTGCAAGTGGAGAAGTGGGGAATCAAATCCGATTCTCCCAGATTAGAGTCCGCGCACTTAACCACTACACCAAACTGGCGCTGTAAGGAGATGGACCTGCAGGTGAGGCATCTGCTGATATAAATACTAATCAAGAATTAGAAATAATGAGAATGCAGATAGAAATGGCAAAAATTGAGGCTGAAAAAGCCAGAACTGAGGCTCAAAAGGAAAGAATAGCAAAATAACAGCAGTTAGAGTTAGCCGAAATTCAGTCAGAATAAGAAAAGGCCAAAATTCAGGCAGAACAAGAAAGGGTTAGATTTTGGGGGGGGGGGAACAATTAGAATTAGCCAGAGAGAGAGAACTGACGTTCTAGCAGGAAACATCTGCCAGACAGTTGGGGAGATCTCAATCGCTAACCCTGTCAATCTTACCTCCTCTTTCCTCCTCACATTTCCTTTATAATAGAAAGTCCTGACTTCTACTTCTTTTGCACACCCCAAACCCAGGTGGCTCATTAAGCAGTATTGTTTCTGTTTTGATTAGTTTAAATGAGCAATCCATTGGTTCTTTGAATTACCAAAGAAGCAATCAGGAACCCAACCCAAAATTCTACTTTGCGTCTAAAAGAAAACCTCTGATCTCTTTTTTCCAGTCTTGGGAACTCTATACAGCATTTCCAAATCACATTGTTTCACCCCTGATTAATCTTATCAATGTTTTGTTCTGAGGGACTCCTCACATTAGCAAGCCCTCTGGAAGTATATTTGGGTATAACTAACCCAGCGCAGCCCCATTGCTGTGTTTGTATTTTTTTGGGTGCCTACCAACACGCACCCCCATTATACTGGGTCCTTCCTCTCCGCGAAGCACTGCTCATTTTGCCATGTCTCCTTCTTCACGGACGTCTTCACTCCCTGCTATTCTCCCACTCCTTTAATTTCTCATAGATTTTGAGTGTATGTTCTTTGTGTGCTCCCTGTATATTAAATTCCTTAATTACCTTTCAATGAAACATTCTCTATTTTTCCTTTGGACTGGTTAAGGAGAGCTCTCTTAAAGGGAAAGATCCCCATAAACATAGGTAGCAGATCCTTGGTTAATATCCCACCTCTTTCTGAGGCCTGCCATTTAGCTAAATTCCCCTCAAAACTGAAGGCAGCAATTCAGCTTCTTAAAGCTGATGGGGTAATAAATTTGGTGGAAGGAGGAAGAGGAGGAAGAGATTGAATTCATACCCCGCCCTTCACTCAGAGTAGCTTACGAGGGCAGGAAGGGTTGCATCAGTGCTTAGTGGTTGTGGCGCTTTCTGACAAGCCCAGGAAAATGCTGGTTGCCACTTTGGGGCCAGAAGCAATTTTTCTCCAGGCCACTTTGCCTGTGGATTCTGGAGAATTTTTGCCATTTTCTCAGCATGGTACAGGGGTCATTAGGGTGGGAGAGTATTTGTGAATCTAGATGACCCTGGAGGTCCCTTCGTATTCTATGATTCTGAAGGCAATAACCCCCAGGATGCTAAGGTTCTTTGATTTGTGTGGCTAGCCAATTGATTGCACACAGTGAGATACACAGCAAGGAGGGTAAAAACAAAGAGTTTATTCGAATAAATGGGACATCATACAGCCAAAACTTCAGCCCAGATGTGCAGTGAGTAGCAGCAGGGATCTGACTTAAATCCTTTTGTTGTTCTTCCCAATTTTACATCACCGCTGACATCATTTACACTTTGCTCAGTTTGATTTTATTTATTTGCAACATTCATTAATCTTACATTTGACAAACAAGATGTTACTGGCCACATTTCAACTTTACAGATCTTTGATGATGATACACGTGTCTTCTTCACTTTTCTCCCAGTCTCTTACCTCTGAATGAACTTACAGGTTGAGTTCATACTGAGTACAGGATTTAACTTTTCCCATTATAATATGGTTCCTTTATATCAATACATGCATATATGTATATAAAAAGCTCTTTAGTAACATTTCTTTGGGCTATTCCTATGAAAGATGTAAAACACATGTATAAAATATGAAAAATATAAGATCATAACGATAGTCAAAAAAATTAAACTCTTTACATGCATTTTCTAATGTTCCAGAGTAGCCTATGACATAAAGCATCTATAGATACCTTGAATTCACCTGTTATCCTTTATTTTAATCCACCAGGGGATTTTTATTGAATTTTTAAAAGAAATTAAATCTAAATTAAATTTTCTGGTTTTGCAAAAATATGCAATTTTGCTTTAGCCATTAGGTGTCCTCCTTGTATATAAAATAAAATACAAGTTCTGCACTCTTAATTGGCCTTTTTAATTCTCAAAAGACTTGTGATTATTATCTTGTTTTTGGCTGGACTTTGAGATAACTACACACCTAGTAATTAGCTCTTGGAAGCATCTTTACTTATGTCCTTCTATGCAAGCAAACAGTCTAATTACTGTAAAATAATGAGAGCTGCTGAAAAGGCATATAAATATTGCTTATTGATCAGAATCAGGTTTCCAATAACTCAATATTAATATGCTAAAGCATTTTGAAAAAGAAGAAAAGGTTAGCTTGATTTTCCTTATTAAAAATACTAAAAGTCATAAACAGTTACGAGCTTCTGAAACCATTCCTTTGAAGCAGAAAGCCTAAACATAAATCTTCAACCTTTGACAGGTCGTTACTGTGACGGATCGTTTCATCCTCATTAATAGTGTACTGATTTTTTTTGATGCTGGGACACCTGTTCATTAAGAAATTCCTTCTTTGACAATTAAATAGGATATAAGACAGCTGTTTTTACAATTCTGCTTGGTATTAACTGGTTTTTCAACTGTTTGAGGAAATCCCAATGCCTTTTCCCAAAGACCTCTGAAATAAAAGCAATAATTAATAGATTTTGTTCATTAGGCCACCTCTACAATTTTATCAGTGTACCAGAGGTTTTGCAGTTTTATAGCTGATGGCTGAGGCTGAATCCAGCCCAAATTCCATGACAGAGGCAAGAGAAGGGAGGGCAGAACATCAGTTTACACACATGTCGTTAGAACAGCACGCTTCCCCCCATCTTTCTGTCAGCCAAAGGGAACTACTCCCCCCCGCATTCTCCAAGCCTCCATGGTTCAGAGCCTTATTTACTGGAGAAGGCTTCTTCCTCACCCACTTAGTGCTGCTCACATACCTCACTTGAGAACTTAGCACAATGGTCAGTCTGGGGGGGGGGACTGATTTTGAGGCAGACTCAGCATGGGTTCTGTAAGGGAAAAACCCTTGTCTCACTAACCTGTTAGTGTTCTTTGAGGGGGTGAACAAACATGTGGACAAGGGGGATCCAATAGATATTGTTTACCTTGACTTCCAGAAAGCTTTTGATAAAGTTCCTCATCAAAGGCTCCTAAGTAAGCTCAAAAATCATGGGATAGAAGGACAAGTCCTTTTATGGATCAAAAACTGGCTAATTAATAGAAAACAGTGAGTGAGTATAAAGGGGCAATTTTCTCAGTGGAGGGTGGTAAGCACTGGGGTACCACAGGGATCAGTACTTGGTCCACCGCTTTTTAACTTGTTCATTAATGATTTGGAGTTGGGAGTAAGCAGTGAAGTGGCTAAATTTGCAGATGATACAAAGTATTCAGGGTGGTGAAAACCAGGGAGGATTGTGAGGCACTCCAAAGGGATCTGTCAGGGATGGGCAAGTGGGCGTCAACATGGCAAATGGGGTTCAATGTGGCCAAGTGCAAGGTGATGTACATTGGAGCCAGAAATCCTAAATATAAATACACATTGATGGGGTCTGAACTGGCAGAGACTGATCAAGAGAGAGGTCTTGGAGTTGTAGTAGATAACTCACTGAAAATGTCAAGACAGTATGTGACTGCAATAAAGAAGGCCAATGCTATGCTGGGGATTATTAGGAAGGGTATTGAAAACAGATCAGCCAATATCATAATGCCCCTATATAAATGAATGGTGTGACCTCATTTGGAATACTGTGTGCAGTTCTGGTCACTACACCTTAAAAAGGATATTATAGCTTTGGAACACTTTCCCTATGAGGAAAGGTTAAAGCGCTTACGGCTCTTTAGCTTGGAGAAACGACAACTGAGGGGTGACATGATTGAGGTTTATAAGATTATGCATGGGAAAGAGCAGATAGAGAAAGAGGTACTTTTCTCCCTTTCTCACAATACAAGAACTCATGGGCACTCCATGAAATTGCTGAGTGGTCGGGTTAGAACGGATAAAAGGAAGTACTTCTTCACCCAAATAATGATTAGCACATGGAATTCACTGCCACAGGAAGTGGTGGCGGCTACAAGCATGGACGGCTTCACAACGGAATTAGATAAGCATAAGGAGCAGAGGTCCATCAGTGGCTATTAGCCACAAGGTATAGATAGGGGCTCTGGGGCAAGTGATGCTCTGTCATCTTGGTGCTTGGGGGGGGGTCAACAGTGGGAGGGCTTCTAATGTCCTGGCCCCACTGGTGGACCTCCTGATGGCACTGGTATTTCTGGCGACTGTGTGATACAGAGTGTTGGACTGGATGGGCCTTTGGCCTGATCCAACATTGGCGTCTCTTATGTTCTTATGTTCTTAACATGTAGGACTCCCATACCTCCTTCCTTAGGGGGACGACACATTATCACGTGCCTCACTTCTGGGTTTTTTCCAGTTCAATATAAAGGAGTTGATTAAGGTTTGCCAAAATTTAAGTTTTGAGTCTTTTAATGAAATTGGTAAAGCCGAAAACAAAAAAACCAATCTTGGTAATACCCAGGTTTTAACTATGGAAATTCTTTCTAACCATGATAATAATTTTTGATTCCACATTGTTAAATCTTTTAGTATTTGGTTGTAAAGCTCATCAAAATTATCTGCTTCTAATTTCATTAAATGCCTAGGAATATGAATACCTAAGTATCTCATAGATTTAACAACCCATTTATATTTAAACTGAGCTTTGAGTAGTTGTTCAGTTTTATGATGTAGGTTTATAGGAAAAAGTTCCAATTTTTCTAAGTTTACCATAAGTCCTGAAACAGCCAAAAATAGCAAAAATAGGTTGTAGGGCAGCTAATGAATGTTTCAGGAGAAAACAGATATAAAAATAAATCATCTGCATATAGTGAAACCTTATGTATACATTTACCTATCTGGACACCTTCTATATTTGGATCACCTCTTAGATTAATTGCAAGGGGTTCCAGGGCTAAGGGGACATCCTTGTCTAGTGCCTCGACTAATTTGGAAAAAGGAAGAATGGGCTTCCGAAGATTTTAATTGCGCTCGTGAGTCTGCATAGATCATAGTGAGGGCCCTGAGAAATGCAGAGCCAAAGCCCATATGACTGAGTCAAAAACGTTTGACATCTCTAGGCTTAAAATGACTGCCTCTTTGGAAATGTACTCACAATAATGTAATACATCAATAGCGCACCTGGTATTGTCTGCCAGCAGTGTACCCGGCATAAATCCTGTCTGATCAGGGTGTATAAATTTGAGAATGATTTTTTAAGCCATTCAGCCAAGATAGTTGTAAATATTTTATAGTCTGTATTTAACAGAGCTATTGGATGATATCCTGCTGCTTCAGTGCTCTCCTTGTCTGGTTTAAGGACAGGAACTATGGTAGCCGATTTCCATGAAGGACTAATTTCCCGAGATTAAAATTTGATTGCAAGTTGCTGCTAATCGGGCACATAGAAGTGAATTAAATGCTTTGTAACAGTTAGAATGAAAACCATCCAAACCAGGAGCTGAATTCAGTTTAAATTTTTTCATGGCTTCAGAGACTTCCATACTTGTAATAGGGGAGTCCAGAGTCAACCTGTCTTCATTAGATAGTGTAGAGAGATTAGGTAGAGCCTCTATATACTCTTCAATTGCCTGACTTGCAGGATTCATAGAAGAGTAAAGATTTTTATAATATATAGCAAATTCATTAGCTATTTGTTTAGGGGAATAGATAGGACCTGTTTTTTTATTATTTAATTGACGTATAATCTATGATTTTTTTTCTTCTTCTCTTACTTTCCCGGAAAGTAGTTTAGCCGATTTGGGAAAGTGTTGCCAATATCACTGTTTTGTAAAAATAAGTTGTTTCTGAATCTGGTTTATTTCCTGCAAAAGAGTTTAGCTAATGTTCTTCTATGGAATTGTCTAGACTAAGAAGGGTCTTTTCAAGTATAGTGGACATAGGTGGTTGACAGCGGCAGTTTCTCATAGGACCTCTTTAGGACAGTTAGTTTCTACCGTTGGGGGACTTGAGAACCTTCTTTCTGGAAACAAGGGCTTGACTAATAGATCCTCAAAAACACTTACAGGGAAAATTCCCTTTCTTTCTAGAAAAGCCTCCTCCTGCTACAGTAGACCCAGTATCCGCAAGCTGTCAAAAGTGAGGACCACTCTCTGAATTTGATCTGAGTTATTAAAAGATTTTATGGAGATAAGTAAGTGCAAATCTTTCCTTAAAAAGAGCTCTTAAGTGAGAAATAATCATATGTTTAGAATTCCAGGGAACTATTTGGCCTCTGTACTTGCAGACATGTATGCCTACCTTACAGGGCTATAGTCTTAGTTGGAATTAAAAGGCTCAGTTGCTCTTTCTCCTTGAGGCGACACACAATCCTTTCCCCTTACCTCTGTAAGACTATTATCAAAGATAGAATTACTCTTGGATGTTGGGCAGTTGGATTCTGAAAGTGAATATGCCCTTAAGGGGAAAGTAGTAGTTTAAAAATCTTCATGTTTTGTCTGTTTGGGTGCTGGGCTTGATGAAATATCTTTGATGTCCCTGGCCCTTTTACTGATGCCCATTACAGAAATTTCAGTCAATACTCCTCACAAAACTACAACAGCTGTGATAATAAGCAATTAAAGTAACCATCTGCTTATCTTTCTGTACAAACAATCCAGTATGTTCCACGAGGACACCAACTACAGCTTCATGATATCTGTGTTGTTCCGATAGTCATTCTCTACTGGGGAAGTATTTTCTTTTTAAACTGGAGAGTTCTTTTTCCCTTTTTCCCCTTGGTTGCAAACTTTCAAGCCAAAGACTGTTGCCTCGTCATATATCTTTTTCTTTCTTTCTTTTCAACAGGCTCGTTAGCCTCTCTCCCACTCAGTGAAGATTAATAATAACAGTGCCCTTTCCACACTTTGAGCATTCAAAAGGTTTCTCCCCCGTGTGGGTTCTTTGATGACAATAGAGATTGCTAGTGTTACTGAATCCTTTTCCACACTCTGAGCGCAGGGAGATAAAAGCTTCAACAAAACGCTGAGGTAATTTAGATATAATTCAAGGCTAACTAAGCTGTAAGCACTCAAAGTGCCAAGCAAATACAAACATCCGAGTGTGTTCAACAGCTGTATAGGGAATAATAGCAAGTTACTTGCAAAACAGTAAATAAAATAATGTTATCTTATATCTGCAGAGGCAGTCCTCAAGAGCTCCACATCAAACATCTCCAAATACAGAAGTCCTGAGATTTCCACACTTATCAAACAACTCTTTGAAGAACCCCCACACACACAAAGACTTAATCCCTCCAACTATCTTGAATGTACTTCAGCTAGCAAAGCCCATCCTTGCTTTCTTCCTGGTGGGATCTATCTGAGGGCTTCAAAAATGGTTAAAGTTCCTTCTATAGTTTGAACATTTATAACATTTCTTCCAAATTAGAGTAAGATTTCTGTGTAGCTTAAAGCTTCTTACAAAAGTATATATTGTTTCAATGCTTTATGTGGTCTGTGGTTGTCTTTTCGTAGTGAAATAAGAGAAATGCTTTTTTCATGGGCTAAGCGGTTGCCTGGCTTCACCTCCTGTGGGCTCTTAGGTGTTTATGAAAAGTGCTACTCTAACTGAATCGCTTTCCACACTCAGAGCATTCAAAAGGTTTCTACCCTCTGTGGGTTCTGAGATGCTCTTGCAGATGGCCACTCTGACTGCATCTCTTTCTATACGCTGAGCATTCAAAAGGTTTCTCCCCCATGTGGGTTCTTTGAAGATTATCACTCTGACTTAATCTCTTTCCACACTCTGAGCATTCAAAAGGTTTCTCCCCTGTGTGGGTTCTTTGATGACACTGAAGATTGCCACTGGTACTTAATCCCTCTCCACACTCTGAGCATTCAAAATGTTTCTACCCCGTGTGGGTTCTTTGATGACACTGAAGATTGCTACTGGTAATGAATCCCTTTCCACACACTGAGCATTCAAAAGGTTTCTCCCCTGTGTGGGTTCGTTGATGACACTGAAGATTGCCACTGGTACTGAATCCCTTTCCACACTTTGAGCATTCAAAAGGTTTCTCCCCCGTGTGGGTTCTTTGATGACAATAGAGATTGCTAGTGTTACTGAATCCTTTTCCACACTCTGAGCATTCAAAAGGCTTCTCCCCCGTGTGGGTTCTTTGATGCAGTTGAAGACTGCCACTGTGACTGAATCTCTTTCCACACTCTGAGCATTCAAAAGGTTTCTCCCCCGTGTGAGTTCTTCGATGCACCTGAAGACTGCTACTCCGATTGAATCTCTTTCCGCACTGTGAGCATTCATAAGGTTTTTCCCCTGTGTGGGTTCTTTGATGCTTTTGAAGATCGCTGCTCGTACTGACTCTCTTTCCACACTCTGAGCATTCAAAAGGTTTCTCCCCTGTGTGGGTTCTTTGATGATATTGAAGACCGCCATTGTGACTGAATCTCTTTCCACACTCTGAGCATTCAAAAGGTTTCTCCCCCGTGTGAGTTCTTCGATGCACCTGAAGACTGCTACTCCGATTGAATCTCTTTCCGCACTGTGAGCATTCATAAGGTTTTTCCCCTGTGTGGGTTCTTTGATGCTTTTGAAGATCGCTGCTCGTACTGACTCTCTTTCCACACTCTGAGCATTCAAAAGGTTTCTCCCCCGTGTGAGTTCTTCGATGCACCTGAAGACTGCTACTCCGATTGAATCTCTTTCCGCACTGTGAGCATTCATAAGGTTTTTCCCCTGTGTGGGTTCTTTGATGCTTTTGAAGATCGCTGCTCGTACTGACTCTCTTTCCACACTCTGAGCATTCAAAAGGTTGCTCCCCTGTGTGGGTTCTTTGATGCACCTGAAGATGGGCACTCTGACTGAATCTCTTCCCACATTCTGAGCATTCAAAAGGTTTCACCCCTGTATGGGTTCCTTGATGCCGTTGAAGATTGAGACTACTACTTAATCTCTTTCCACACTCTGAACATTCAAAAGGTTTCTCCCCTGTGTGGGCTCTCTGATGCTTTTGAAGAGAGCCACTGCGAATGAATCTCTTTCCACACTCTGAGCATTCAAAAGGTTTCTCCCCTGTGTGGGTTCTTCGATGATATTGAAGACCGCCATTGTGACTGAATCTTTTTCCACATTCTGAACATTCAAAAGGTTTCTCCCCTGTGTGGGTTCTTTGATGATACTGAAGACTGCCATTGTGACTGTATCTCTTTCCACACTCTGAGCATTCAAAAGGTTTCTCCCCTGTGTGGGTTCTTTGATGATATTGAAGACTAACACTGTGACTGAATCTCTTTCCACACTCTGAGCATTCAAAAAGTTTCTCCCCTGTGTGTGTTCTTTGATGATTTTGAAGACTCCCATTGTGACTGAATCTTTTCCCACATTCCAAGCATTGAAAAGGTTTCTCTCCTGTGTGCATTCTTTGATGATATCGAAGGCTGCCATTGTGACTGAATCTTTTTCCACACTCTGAGCATTCAAAAGGTTTCTCCCCTGTGTGGGTTCTTTGATGATATTTAAGACGGCCATTGTGACTGAATCTTTTTCCACACTCTGAGCATTCAAAAGGTTTCTCCCCTGTGTGAGTTCCTTGATGCTGTTGAAGATTGCCACTGGTACTGAATCTCTTCCCACACTCTGAGCATTCAAAAGGTTTCTCCCCTGTGTGGGTTCTCCAATGCTCTTTAAGAGAGGCACTCCAAGTGAATCTCTTTCCACACTCTGAGCATTCAAAAGGTTTCTCCCCTGTGTGGGTTTTCCTATGGTGTTGAAGACTGGCACTGTTACAGAATTTCTTCCCACAATCTGGGCATTCCAAAGGTTTCTCTCCTCTTTGTAGTCTTTCATTCACAAGAAGCTGTGACCTGTATTTGATGTACTTTCTGTAGTGAACAGATTTACTTGTCTTCATTATATTGTGTTCTGGAAACTGCACATTACGCTGTCTTCCATCTCTCTTCTCAACCAAATGGATGCCTTTCTTTTTCATAGGTCTGCTTCGATTCCTGACCTTTCCTTTTAAATCTTCATTATTAACTTTATCTGGCAATTGTGGATGAAGTTGCTCACTCTTCTCAATCCACTGATTGTTCTCTGCTGGAATAAAGGGACAGCATTTATTTATTTGTTGTTTTGTTTACAGCCCTCCTCGCAAGTGAGCTTAGAGTGGTTCACATTTTTAATACTATGCATTTTATTGTTATAACCTTGGCACACTGTGCCCTTGTCAGCCGCCCTGAGCCTTCGGGGAAGGGTGGGATATAAATCCAAGGATAAATAAAATGAATAAATAAATAAATAAAGTCATATAAAACACATCAAATAGTTGAAAATACAATTCTAAAGCCCAATAACCGTATGGTGCCATCATACAATTCTGGCCCTCAATTTATATTAGCAATGGGGGAAGAGGGGTGAAAGCAGATTGTGAATCACATGGTTAGGGTTGTCATCAACCATACGCTTGGCAGAACATTTCTGCCCTGCAAGCCCTCCTAATTTGTAGCAAATCCCACAGTGCCCAGATGTTAACCAGCAGAGAGTTCCACCAAGTTGGAGCCAAAACTAAAAAGGTCCTGCCTCTGGTTGAGGACAGACGAACACTTTTTGGGCCAAGGGCTTCCAATAGATGTTGGTCACTGGAGCCTAATGCTTTCCGGGGGACATACCAGCATAGGAGGTCCTGTTGGTACTTTGGTCCCTGAGTGTTCAGGGCCTTAAAGGTCAAGACCAAAACCTTGAACCTGACCCAGTACTCAACTTGGAGCCAGGGCAGCTGGCGAAGCACAGGTTGTGTAAGTGCAGTTACCGGTGTCCCTGTAAGGACCTGAGTCAGATTGAGGTGACGAGAGAGGAGGTCCTAAAACTGATAGACAACTTAAAAACTGAAAAATCACCAGGCCCAGATGGCATACATCCGAGAGTTCTGAAAGAACTCAAATGTGAACTTGTAGATCTCCTGACAAAGATATGTAATCTTTCCTTAAAATCTGCCTCCATTCCTGAGGATTGGAAGGTAGCTAATGTCACTCCCATCTTTAAAAAGGGTTCCAGAGGAGATCCGGGAAATTACAGGCCAGTCAGTCTGACGTCGATACCGGGTAAATTGGTGGAAACCATTATTAAGGAAAGAATTAGTAGGCACATAGATGAACAAAACATAGATGAACAAAACCTATTGAGGCAGACTCAGCACGGTTTCTGTAAGGGAAGATCTTGTCTCACTAACCTGTTAGTGTTCTTTGAGGGGGTGAACAAACATGTGGACAAGGGGGATCCAATAGATATTATTTACCTTGACTTCCAGAAAGCTTTTGATAAAGTTCCTCATCAAAGGCTCCTAAGTAAGCTCAAAAATCATGGGATAGAAGGACAAGTCCTTTTATGGATCAAAAACTGGCTAGTTCATAGAAAACAGAGAGTGAGTGTAGGTGGGCAATTTTCTCAGTGGAGGGTGGTAAGCAGTGGGGTACCACAGGGATCAGTACTTGGTCCACTGCTTTTTAACTTGTTCATTAATGATTTGGAGATGGGAGTAAGCAGTGAAGTGGCTAAATTTGCGGATGATACAAAGTTGTTCAGGGTGGTGAAAACCAGTGAGGATTGTGAGGCACTCCAAGGGGATCTGTCAAGGATGGGCGAGTGGGCGTCAACATGGCAAATGGGGTTCAATGTGGCCAAGTGCAAGGTGATGCACATTGGAGCCAAAAATCCTAAATATAAATACACATTGATGGGGTCTGAACTGGCAGAGACTGATCAAGAGAGAGATCTTGGAGTTGTAGTGGATAACTCACTGAAAATGTCGAGACAGTGTGTGACTGCAATAAAGAAGGCCAATGCTATGCTGGGGATTATTAGGAAGGGTATTGAAAACAGATCAGCCAATATAATAATGCCCCTATATAAATCAATGGTGAGACCTCATTTGGAATACTGTGTGCAGTTCTGGTCACCACACCTTAAAAAGGATATTATAGCTTTGGAAAAAGTGCAGAAAAGGGCAACTCGAATGATAAAAGGGTTGGAACACTTTCCCTATGAGGAAAGGTTAAAGCGCTTAGGGCTCTTTAGCTTGGAGAAAAGACGACTGAGGGGTGACATGATCGAGGTTTATAAGATTATGCATGGGAAAGAGCAGGTAAAGAAAGAGGTACTTTTCTCCCTTTCTCACAATACAAGAACTCGTGGGCACTCCATGAAACTGCAGAGCGGTCGGGTTAGAACGGATAAAAGGAAGTACTTCTTCACCCAAAGAGTGATTAACACTTGGAATTCACTGCCACAGGAAGTGGTGGGTGCTACAAGCATGGACGGCTTCAAAAGGGAATTAGATAAGCATATGGAGCAGAGGTCCATCAGTGGCTATTAGCCACAAGGTATAGATAGGGGCTCTGGGGCAAGTGATGCTCTGTCTTGGTGCTTGGGGGGGGGTCAACAGGGGGAGGGCTTCTAATGTCCTGGCCCCACTGCTGGACCTCCTGATGGCACTGGTATTTCTGGCCACTGTGTGACACAGAGTGTTGGACTGGATGGGCCTTTGGCCTGATCCAACATTGGCGTCTCTTATGTTCTTATGTTCTTATTCTGGACAATCCTTAACTTCCAGATCAGCCTCAAGGGCAGCCCAGCGTAGAGCAAGTTACAGTAATCAAGTCTAGAGGTGACTGTTGTGTGAATTACCATGGCTAGGTTGGGGCGAGACAGGCAACAGGTAAGTTGTTTTACCTGGTTATGTTTAGCAACTGGGAGGGCAGGTAAGTCTAGTGTTGGGGAAAAGAGGGGTGCAGGAACCGTTTCTTGCACTCTCCTTCCCACTGTGTTTGTTTTGGGGAGGGAGAGATGCTGGCTTCCCAGTGTTATCCAGAGAGGGAGGGAGGGAGGGGGGAGGAGAGAGAGAGAGGGAGAGGGAGAGGGAGAGAGTGTTTTTCTAAACCAAAACTCAATTTATTGCATTACACACTCTTTGTCAAAGACAGCCTCCCTCCAAATCCTGCCCAACCTTGGCTGGAGATCATCTTCGCCAAGAGGGTGACCAGCTACATTTACAAAGGGGGCCCCACTGGTGGACCTCCTGATGGCACTGGTATTTCTGGCCACTGTGTGACACAGAGTGTTGGACTGGATGGGCCTTTGGCCTGATCCAACATTGGCGTCTCTTATGTTCTTATGTTCTTATTCTGGACAATCCTTAACTTCCAGATCAGCCTCAAGGGCAGCCCAGCGTAGAGCAAGTTACAGTAATCAAGTCTAGAGGTGACTGTTGTGTGAATTACCATGGCTAGGTTGGGGCGAGACAGGCAACAGGTAAGTTGTTTTACCTGGTTATGTTTAGCAACTGGGAGGGCAGGTAAGTCTAGTGTTGGGGAAAAGAGGGGTGCAGGAACCGTTTCTTGCACTCTCCTTCCCACTGTGTTTGTTTTGGGGAGGGAGAGATGCTGGCTTCCCAGTGTTATCCAGAGAGGGAGGGAGGGAGGGGGGAGGAGAGAGAGAGAGGGAGAGGGAGAGGGAGAGAGTGTTTTTCTAAACCAAAACTCAATTTATTGCATTACACACTCTTTGTCAAAGACAGCCTCCCTCCAAATCCTGCCCAACCTTGGCTGGAGATCATCTTCGCCAAGAGGGTGACCAGCTACATTTACAAAGGGGGGTTAAAGGTACCTGTATACCTTTAATCAGTTAGTGCTGGTTAACCAGTCCTTTTGTGTCCCTCCAGTCAAGAACCAAAGGACAGACTCCTGACCTTACTGGGCTCAGCTAAGGAATCCTCCCTGCGAGGTTGGCTCACAGCACGAGACCCACAGGTTATTCTAGAGGCAGCAACCTACAGTTTTAGGCACCAGATAACTTATTGCAGCAGTGGAAACAAATACCAGAAGTTGGTAAATAAAATATATTTTTATTTAAGTGCACAAGATATATTCATTAAAAGATTCAGAATTATTTAAAACAGTACTGTGAGGGAAAACAAGAAAGCTAAAGATTAACAAACTTGCTAAACACTTCTAGAACCTTGGTTCTCAAAGACAAGATGTTAGCCATCCAGTTCTGGGTCCAAATGTACTCCGTCTCCAGAGTCCCAAGCGTCAGGCTGGTTGGCTTCGGCAGCCAGAACTCCCAAGATGGCCAAAAGGTGAGCAAGACAGAATTACAGGTCAGCTTGACATGCAACACCATCATGTAGAAAGGATGTTAAAGCAGGTTATTTATCACTGGAACCTTCAGTGGTTGCTAGGCCTGGGCACCAATCAGGGTTCAAGCAATGTCTTCCAGATACAAGAAGGCCAATCAAGGAAATGATGTTTTCATTGGTCTCTGATTGGTCTCTGGTCATGTCAGAAGAGCAGCTGACGTGACCTGCAGTTTCACGGCACCAGTCCCTTCCCACAGGACTTAACTACTCTGGAATGTTCACAAGGGAGGCCAAGTCCAGGGAGGGAACATCTTAACTTGCAGGTGCAAGGATGTTCGCTCTCCCCAGCACGACTGTGTGAAACCAAGGACACTTAAAGACAACATTCTTAAACAAGAGCAGGCCGCAGCCAGACGGAACCAAACTTTTAAAGCAAACTCCATTTTCAGTGAGCCAAAGTTCTTGAGACTCTTAAGTCAGAAAACATTTATGTAGCATTCCAATAGTCAACACAGAATATTTCAACACCACCCCATTACATAAATTGTGCACTTCTAAGTTTGAAAGGGATATCCTTGGTTGTTCTGCTAAGACTCACCATGGCAGGGTGGTTGATCAGAACAACCTCGAACAAAACTAATCCAGACATTAAGTACAGTACTCTTTTTTTTACCCACTGAAACTAATGTAACTGTCAGACAAGTCTGTGATGAGCATTTGACGTGCACGACAAAGTCAGCCCCTTTCATTCTATCTGTGGAGTCAGGAATGTCAAGGAAAGCTGTGTTAAGCCAGGGTGACTCACGAGTCGAGGAAGCTGGTTTCTGGTACTCTATCTATTTAGAATTCGATAGTGATTTCGGACTGCTGCAAACTATAAACGTCCCCAGGAGGCAAACGTCTTGTGAGTCAAAGTGGTGTACAGTAAGGGCCCACAGCACTCAGCAGAGTCCTGAAGCTTCCTGGGAACAGGACCAAAGTTTCAACTATACGAGCTAATTATTGTCGACATTAAAGTACCAAAGGTGTATCAGAGGTTTTGCAGAGTTTTAGCCGAGGACTGATTCTGCAACATTTAGCACCTGGGAGGGCAGGTAAGGTCCAAAGGTCTATATGTGACTGCAGTAGGAAAGGATTGAGAGCCCTTTGGCCTCGTCCAGCTTGGCTGACCTTAACCACCCCCTTGCCTTCCCCCAGAATATCCAGGATTTCAGGATACCACAGCCTTTCGAGAGCCACAGCTGAGCTCTTGCCGAGAAGGAGCTTCCGAATCTCCAGATTCCAGGCCCCAGAAGGTCTCCCTCCCGCCTTACCCAGTGGGGATTATAATTGTACTAAACTACAAGTCAGTTAGAAATGAGGCAGAAACGTCCCATGGGTATTCCTTTCCTGTTCCCTTAACATAACCGTGAAGGATCCCCACTCTCAGCCAACTCACTTGGGAAGGAAATCCTCTCTGGAGATCCTCTTGAAGAACTCTCCAGCCTTAACCACCCCCTCACCTTTCCCCAGAATATACAGGATATAAGGATACCACAGGGGGGGGGGGGGGAGAGACAGAGAGAGAGGGGTGGTGGTAGCTCATATGGGAAGGGACAGAAATTAAAAAAAATTCTCCTGGAAAGACAGAAACATGGTCAACATCAAAACCCACAATCCCAAATGGTAGAAGGGGGACGGATTATTTCCAGATCACAGTCGGAGCAGATGTTTGTAATCCCATCCAGGGAAAAGGTGTGTTGCAAAGGCTGGAAACAGAGAAATGAGGATCTGGACCCTTCCAGAATCTTTCTGAGGGACTTTTATCCCACCTTCGCTTCAGGCCAGGACACTTCCTCTGGCTTGGTTTACGGCCACAACACTGGCCTCAGTTGCCTCTGGAGAAACAGCTGGACAGGCCTCAAAATGGCGCATTGCTATTCCATATTTTGATACATTCCTCCTCACAATGGCAGCAATTCGCACATTTCCCACATATGAAAGATCCTTACCCAGAAAGGCCACATTCCCGTAGTTCTCCAGCATGACTTCCTGGTAGAGGGCTCTTTGGTCCGGATCCAGCAGGGCCCATTCGGCATCAGTGAAATACACGGCCACCTCCTCAAAGGAAAATGGACCCTGAAAGAAAAAGCAGAAAATACCTCCTCAGAGATCACGCCAGGCAGAGATGGCACCCTGGAAGGGAGTCGTCTGGGAGGGTACAGGATGTATGCCTTGGCATGGGGTAAAGGGGGTGGCGTTCAGAGCCCCTCTCGCCCAGACAGCTTGAAGAGACTGCAGGAGAAACCCCCCCCCCGAGAAAGGAGGGGGAACCCAGGCCGTCCCCCGCTCATATCCCCTACCTGAACGGGAGGGGCAGCAGCCATTTCCACTCCTCTGAAAAGATGACGGCGCAACAGCATCTCTCCACTGCCTGTTCCTGAGACAAAGGAGGAAGGAAGGGTTTTTTCCACGACTTTTATTTGATTTGTTTCTTTGTTCCCTGCTTCATTCACCAAATGGCCAGGATTGTAAAACCTTGCCCTGTTTCCACTCAACACATTTTAACACTTTTTACAAAACACTGGGAGAGGCAGAAGAAAAGGACCAGGTACCAGGAGCCCCAGGACTCTAAATGCTGCCAACATATTTCAGACTTGTGTCAGGCCTGTGTCTGGTTTGAGGGAGGGTGAAGAGGGAGATGGAAATGACGTGGCATATCACGTCACCGTCACACTTGGCCCAGACACGACTTGAGCACATCTGAAGACTCGAGGGTAGTATCAGTGAGTTTTCAGAGTGCCTCTTGGCAGGCTCACTTCCCAACCAGGTTTTCAGCCAGACACAACAGCAACATGACATCACATCTGCCCCAAGCCCTCCCCCAAAGCCCCCAGGGTTTGCCAGGCAACAGCACAACATCCCTATTCCGGCATCCTATTTCCCAAAGCGGCCCGCCAGATGCCCCTAGAAGCACGGGCACAGAAGCCAGATGTTTCCATCCTCGTTGGCCCCCAGAAAGGGTTTTTCAGAGCTCTGCTTCCCCAGAAGGTGGAGGCTCCCTTTATTCACCAAGTTGAATTGTCCTCCAGGAATTGGTCCAATCCCCTTTGAGAGGCATCACAATTAGCGAGTTCCGCAAACTAACTCTGTGTTGTGTGAAGAAGTGTTTATTTTCCCCCCTGACCTGAACCCTCTATCCATCAAATTCACTGGGTGCCCCAATCACATCCAGGCATGAAGAGTCCTTACCAGAGGACAGGACACCTTGGGCACGCTCCATGGCCTGCGCCCTCTGCTCTTGCTCCAAGGAAGTTCCTTCTGCTTCAGGGATTCTATTTTCTATCTTTATGGATGGTCCCCACATCTGAAAAAAGCAGCGAGGGAGAGGGGTAAGAGACGGAATGAAAGAGACCAAGGAAAGGATCCTGCCCCATTCCCAGACTCTGCCCCCTTCCACCAGCAGACCGGGTGAGTTATCTGGAGGGATCTGAAACTCTCCAGTTGAAGAGGCTGCTGAAGGAGGCTGGCGCTTGAGAGAGACGAAGCCTCTGGTCGGGGGGCCAATGTCCTGGGCTGAATGAGCAGAACGCTACGAACAGGGCTACATCCGTCCGAGATCTAAATTACGCATCCAGTATTTCTTCCAAAAGTGCTGGATGTTCACTTTCCCCATGTATTTCAATTACGCCTATAGTATTATGTCAAAAAGCCTCTGTGCCATGAAGACTTCCTTGAATCAATGAAAATCGGGGCTGTAAATCTTCTGCGAGGCCTGAAAAGACACATCTCTCTCAGGGCTCACAGGACCAAAACGGTCCTCTGTAGAACAAAAGGGGGGTTTTCCGTCAGGAGAGCCCCCACTGCACGGTGCAGCTCAGAGACACACGTTTTATCTCCTTGAGTGCTGTTTGGGAGAACACGGCCCCGAACCCTTGAATTTTCAGAAGCTTGTGGTACAGGTGAACAGTCGCACCATCTTTCCCAGAATCCCCTGCAGGTACCAAATGCGGGGTGGCACCTACTGGTTCTCTCGGAAGCCCACGTGGTCCTACTTTTCGATCATCCCCCTAAGAGGAAAGAATGGATCTCAGTGTCTGCTGAGGGGAGGAGGGGAATTCAGCTCAGAGAGGGGCCCCTCCCACCACCACAAGAGCTGCACTATTTAATTGGGCCTGAGACCTTGACGAGGACCTCAGTTTTCAGGGCTCTGAGGGGAAGAACTGAGCTCCTTGTTCTCAAGTGAAGTCAAGTCAAGTTTATTAATACGGTCAAGCGACCAGCCACTGTAGAACATTTCCAAGAGGAATAATAAAATACACAGTAAATACATAAAATCAAATAGATATATAAAAACATTAAAACGGATACGGGAGCAATACAATTATCATTAAAACGCACCAAAACAACGCTAACAACGTGGTCCTACTTTTCGATCATCCCCCTAAGAGGAAAGAATGGATCTCAGTGTCTGCTGAGGGGAGGAGGGGAATTCAGCTCAGAGAGGGGCCCCTCCCACCACCACAAGAGCTGCACCATTTAATTGGGCCTGAGACCTTGATGAAGCACCTCACTTCTCAGCCTGAGGACCTCAGTTTTCAGGGCTCTGAGGGGAAAAACTGAGCTCCTTGTTCTCAAGATGGTGGAAATGGCTAGGAAATATCACGGACAGGGCCAGGTAAAGCTTGGCTCAACAGGCCGGGCAGGGGGGGACACGGGAGGGCTGGGTACTAGGGCCCTTGTCCCTCCCATCTGAGAATAGGATGAGCTGAATAAATTGACAAAAGCCGGCAGATCAGCTAATAAAGTCTTGATGCTTTGCAGAACCTGGTGACACGGGTGGGCTGCCGAATTTCGACGCACAAAGAATTTATTTTACCTGCAGCTGATCCCCATCCCCCAATAAAATCCACCAAAGTTGCGGTCGCCCCGCAGAGAGAAAACCAAGGGGGCAGCCCCTTTTTATGTATTGGTTCCCATTTAAAATATTTATTGACCTCCTTTCTACCCTGAGACACTCGAGGCGGCTTACCATAAAGCCCCTCACCTTGGGGACCAGAGACCCCCCGGAAGGGAAAAGGTGCCCCCCCTCATGACAGTCTCTGCCCTCGACCTCTTCATGTGGGACCTCCCCCAGAGCCCTCAGAAAGCAGAGACCGGAAGGGGACTTGGGGCTCTCCGGTCAGGAGATGCTGCCTCACTTTGACAGCAGGTTCTCCAGCCACGCCCCGAGCCCCGTCAGCTCCGGCTCGGCCCTGGGGATCACACAGAGAGAGGGCGTGAGAGGACGCCCATCCCCTCCACCTCAGGCCTGCTCTCCACACGCAACCCTCAGTCCCTCCAAAGGACTGACCTGGTGGCCTGGTTTCCCTGGGGGGGGCGATCAGCCCCGTAGGCCCCTGCGAGCCCTGGAGAGAGAGGGAGACAGAGAAGAGAGACTTATTCTGGGGCCTCTGCCCAGGTTCTCCACCACTGAAGTGGCGGCAAAGAAAAAGAGGGGATCACAGGGTGAGGATTCATGTGGAGAGCAGCGTAGGGCAGAGCACAGGGTTTCAAAGGGAGAGGTGCCGGGGCTGAAGAGCTCCGGAAGGAGTGGTGGAGCAGGAGGGGCAGGTTCTGTGCTGGGGAGACGTGCCAAAGGCCACAGCAGGAAAGAGAGAGTGCAGGGCCAGGGCGGGAGATTCATCGCTGTGGCCAAGGATCCTCTTACCTGGGGCCATTTTAAGCCGGGCTTGCCAGGCTGCCCCTGGAAGAGAAACGCGCAGTGCTTATCTCTGTGGCCCTCCCCAAGCCGTGAGAGCCAGTTTGGTGTAGTGGCTAAGAGCGGCAGATTCTGATAGGGAGAAGCAGGCTCGATTCCCCACTTCCCCACTTGGAAGCCAGCTGGGTGACCTTAGGCAAGTCACAGAGCCCTCCGCCTAAAAAGTAATAAGCACAGCTCGCCACCTAGGGGTGCCAAAAAAGAACTACAGCTTCAGCAGCCAAACAATCCTTCCCGGATCTCCTAGCTATTTCCACACACAAGGCCACACGATAATTTCACCTTCCTCCCCAAGCCAGTTCATCAGAAGCCGTGTCCAGCGTGGCTCCGAGGCACAGTCAGCAAAGGCTCCAGGGAAATAAGGGTCGGGGGGAGAGCCTCGACATTCCCATCAACTGGCTCGGGCTCTTCTGGTCTTGCTGGTGATGCACAATCCGGGGGTGGGGGGCTTTGCTCCCTTTCTCCTCAGAGCTGGGTTGTTGTTTTTTGCCTTCACCGGCAAATTGTAGATTCCTTGGAGAAAGTCACAGAAGGGAAGGAACCTGGCTTTCCCCTCACAACTATAGCCCATCCTGTGCCCTCAGGAACACCTGGAAGGCCCAGCAGTGAGGAGAGCCGCTTGAGGAACGCTCAGTTCCTTCTGCACCCCAAGGCAGCCGCACTGAACATTCCCAGAGGCAGGGGAGGGGAAATTGAGCTGCCTGGACCAGGAGACATCTGGGCATGCTCCACGCCTCAGCCATCTTTGGCAGTCCAGAGGCAACTCTTTGGGAGCCACACCCAAGCACAGTCTGTACAGCTGCACGGGTGTGCAGAAGGAGCTGGAGTTTGCTGTTCAGGGCTGTCATTTCTAAGAGGGCTGAAAGGTGTTTGGTAGAAAGAGTTCAGACACACACATACAGATAACCCCCCCACACACCCACATGTCAAAGTTTCTACCGCATGTAGACATGTTTCCCCTTTGAACCCCAGAAGACCTCCTGGAAAGACCCCCCCCCCCCCGCCAAGGCCCAGAACAGTGGAGAAGGAGGAGGAAGGAAGATGAGGAGGAAGAGGAAGGAAAACGAGGAAGAGGAAGAAGAATTGGATTTATACCCCACCACTCTGAGTTTCAGAGTGGCTTAAAATCTCCTCCTCTTCCTCTCCCCACAACAGACACCCTGTGAGATAGGTGGGGCCGAGAGAGCTCTTTCAAGAACTGCTCTTGACAGAATGGCTCTGAGGGAACTGTGATTGACCCAAGGTTACCCAGCTGGCTGCCTGCGGAGGAGTGGGAAATCAAACCCGGTTCTCCTGATTAGAGACCACCGCTCTTAACCACTCCACCAAACTTGGTCTCCAGATCCACCACCATCTTGGTTGCCCTCCTCTGGACACGTTCTTGTCTATATCCTTCATTAATTATGGGGCCCAAAACTGAACACAATTCTCTAGATGAGTCTAACCAAAGCAGAGTAAAGCGATACCATCTCTTTGCATGATCTGGACACTGTACTTCTGTTTGGTTTAGTGGTTAAGTGTGCAGACTCTAATCTGGGAGAACCGGGTTTGATTCCCCACTCCTCCGCATGCAGCTGCTGATGTGACCTTGGGTCAGTCACAAGCTCTGGCACAGCTGTCCTTGAAAAAGAGCCGTTTGTGTCAGAGTTCTCTCAGCCCCACCCACCTCACAAGGTGTCTGTTGTGGGGAGGGGAAGGGAAAGGAGTTTGTAAGCCGCTCTGAGACTCCCTTGGGTAGTGCAGGGCGGGTATAAATACAATCTCTTCTTCTTCTTCTTCTTCTTCTTCTTCAAGACTGACCTAATAGTTACAATAATATACCCTGATTAATAAAGACTGGAATAACAAGAAAATCATGAGAAATACAGAAGCCAACAAAGAAAATGTTTTTTTCCCCTCTTTTAGTTACTTGCATTGAGAAAACTGTTGATATATAAGGCTTAAAGTGAAACCATGTGCTATGCATTATTACCCCCCATTTGTGTTTGTCTCTGTGTGTTAGTGTTTGTGAAAGTATGTCTGTGTTTGTGTTCAATTAAAACTTCTAATAGAATCATAGAATGTTAGAGTTGGAAGGGACCTTGCATCTAGTCATCTACTCCAACCCCCTTCACTCTGCAGGAGCATAGCTGAAAGATAGCCCTACACAACATACCCGAAAGATGGTCATCCAGCCTCCGCTTGAAAATGTCCAGCGAAGGAGCATCCACCACCTCCCGAGGCAGACTGTTCCACTGCTCAACCACTCTTACAGTTAAGAAGTTTCTCCTGATATTTAGCCGGTAACGACTCCCTTGTAATTTCCACCCATTAGATCTAGTCTTCCAATCCGGAGCAAGAGAGAATAGATCCGCTCCATCTTCTACCTGACGGCCCTTCAGATACTTGAAGACTGCAATCATGTCCCCTCTAAGCCTTCTCTTTCCCAGGCTAAACAGACCCAACTCTTTCAGCCTTTCCTCATAAGACTTGGATTCCAACCCTCTCACCATCCTGGTTGCCCTCTTCTGGACACGCCCGAGCTTGTCAACATCCTTCCTAAAATGTGGTGCCCAAAACTGGACACAGGACTCCAGGTGAGGCCTGACCATCGCAGAATAGAGCGGAACTACCACCTCCCTTCATCTGGACACAATGCTTCTGTTAATGCATCCTAAGATTGCATTAGCTTTCTTCACAGCCACATCGCACTGCAGGCTCATGTTTAGCTTGTGATCAACCAGAACACCCAGATCCCTTTCACATGTGCTGCTGTCAAGCCAAGTCCCTCCCATTCTATATCTGTGCCTATGATTTTTTTTACCTAAGTGTAGGACTTTGCACTTCTCTCTATGGAAATTCATTTTATTTGTCTCAGCCCACTGTTCCAGCCTATCACTGTTCATCTAGACACAATGCTTCTGTGAATGCATCCTAAGGTTGCATTAGCTTTCTTTCTTATTTGGGGCAAGCAGGAAAAAAAAAAGACTAACCCAATCGGTGGCCAGGTTGGAGCTTTCATGAGTCACGGCTGACTTCTCCAGGTACCTTCAGAATGAGGTGAGCCGTGACTCACGCCCGCTCCTCCTCTGCCAGCAGTGTTGTTCGTCTTAAAGGTGCTCCTGGACTCCGGCTCTTGTCTCCAGCTGCAGAGAGACTGGCACGGCAACCTGTCTTGACCCAGGCAAGGGGTTTTCCTCATCTAGGCCCAGGGCACTTCCTGGACACCAGGGAGATGTGGAAAGGGCAGTGGGGGGGGGGCGCGGCACAGAGAGAGATCTGGGAACCCCCCACTTCAGTTGGGACCCTCAGTGGTGAACCTCTGTGTCGGGAATCAAAGCCGCTGACTTGGTGGGAGGTGTAGAAACAACAGAGAGATCACGGGTAGGTCGCAACCAAGGACGAAAACAGCCGCGACGTATAATGAAAATATATATATTGATGGACTGCTGTGTCGCAGTGAGTGGTATTTCATCAACAAGTCGTCAAGATGTACACATCCACACTCACAGAATTTGCATATACTCCCGTTCAGTTTACACGTCGACAATGGTAATCCATGAACCTGGCACAAAACATTCTTCCCTCGTCAATGAAACAAAATCTTTACGTGCTCATACACTCACGGATTACAGTTGCTGACATGTGAATTCTTATAGTCAAATGTTGGAAATCAGATAAAATACCAAGTAGAGAGGAATTAATAACAAAAATTATAGAAATAAAAGAAATGGACAAAGTAAATATGATTTTGTCGGGAAAGGAAGAAAATGTGTTTAAAAAAAGATGGCAGCTGACGTGTAAACTAATGTTCTTCACGCAGCACACTTAGATAAAGCGGTCATGTGAAAGGGGAATATATGCACATTCCGTTAGTGTGGATGTGTACATCTTGACGATTTGGTGGGGGAGGCAGAATGAGTGGGGAGACTTCACCCCCCCAGCTTCCCCTCCTTCCTTCCCTCCCCCGCCCGACTCACCCGGGGGGGGGGCCTGGTGCGGGAGGGCCTGAGCTTGGGCTTCCTGGGCGGACACCCCCCCGCCCCCGCCCCTTGTCCTCTTCACCGCTCTCAACGCCAAACTGCGGGGAGAAGGAGGAAGCGCCATCAGACCCCCCCTGGAGCCTTTTTCATGGTCTGCGTCTGGCCTCCGGACTTCCTTACATCTTCGTCTTTGTGCTGCTCCACGCAGATGTGGAGCTGTTCTTAGGCCCTGGCTTGTTTTCACTGGTTTCATTCGGTAACATGTCGTGTTTTTACATTTTTATTTTATTGTGTTTCATTGTAAGCTGCCTCATCTGGAGAGGCAGCCATTTCCCAAAGAGACACATAACAACACCCGGGGCTATTTTTGGGCAGGAACGCACAGGAACGGACTTCCGGCTGGCTTCAAGGTTGGCCACGCCCACTACAGCCAAAACCTCTGCGCTTGCGTGGCCAAAGAGGGAAGGCCTGGAGAGTGACCCCCCCCCAGTGACTCTGAGGCGGGGGGGCCGGGGGACCCCTGGAAGGATCGGGGAGGCATTTAAATGCCTCCCTGGCCTGTCCGAGGGCCGGCTTGCCCCGGCTCCCTGTAGCCACGGGGCACCTGGGCAAGCCAAGGGAAGCCATGGGGGCATGGTCTAATACGCGAATGAGCGGCACTGTCAGGGGTGTGGCCTAATATGCTAATGCATTTGTGTTGTTGGGTGTGACCTATTATGCTAACGACTTCCTGCTGGGCTTTTTCTACAAAAAAAAGCCCTGACAACACCTGAATTATTTGTCCACCCAGTCCTTGTGGAAGGGGGGGCCGCTAAGCCTCTGAATCCCAGGGCCAGGAGGCCACGTCTGTGCCCCGGTGTTGGCCCTCCAGAGGAACTGGTTGGCCTGACCCAGCAGGGCTGTTGTTCTTATGGGGAACCTCCACATTCAGAGGCAGTCAACCTCTGAATCCCAGAGCCAGGAGACCACGTCAGGGGAAGGCCTCGGCCTCTGTGCCCCGGTGTTGGCCCTCCAGAGGAGTTGGTTGGCCTGACCCAGCAGGGCTCTTCTGTTGTTCTTATGGGGAACCTCCACATTCAGATGCAGTCAACCTCTGAATCCCAGAGCCAGGAGACCACGTCAGGGGAAGGCCTCGGCCTCTGTGCCCTGGTGTTGGCCCTCCAGAGGAGCTGGTTGGCCTGACCCAGCAGGGCTCTTCTGTTGTTCTTATGGGGAACCTCCACATTCAGATGCAGTCAACCTCTGAATCCCAGAGCCAGGAGACCACGTCAGGGGAAGGCCTCGGCCTCTGTGCCCTGGTGTTGGCCCTCCAGAGGAGCTGGTTGGCCACTGTGCGAGACCGGAGGCTGGACTCGATGGACCCTCACTGGTCTGACCCAGCAGGGCTCTTCTCCCCCACACTCACGGCATTGGCTTACCTTCTTCTGTCCTCCCTGGTCAAGGTCTGACACGCTTAGTCACTGCAGCACACCCTGGTTCAGTACTGAATTAGGAGTGACGAGGGGTCGTCACTGCTGTGGGGCGTGTCCCTGATGACGGCCTCTTCGATCCTGGAAGAAAATTAGGCGTTGTTTTGGCTCATAAACCCTGGGTTTGTCTGCTTCTTGCCACTCCTCCCGTCTACCCCCAGGACCGGTGTGACTTGAAAAATGGGAACCGGAGAATTCAGACGTCACCTCAGGCCACAGTAAGGAGGAGCCACAACTAACAAACCAGCTACAAGCCTAGTTGGAAATCCTTTTTAGACGCATAACAACAAACTGTGATTTGTTCGGTCGTCTGCATTCAGATGCTAAGTTCCATCCCCGGAATCTAGTAGGCCAGTGATGGCGAACCTTTTAGAGACCGAGTGCCCAGACTGTGACCCAAAACCCACTCATTTATCGCAAAGTGCCAACACGGCAATTTAACCTGAATAAGGAGGTTTTACTTTAGAAAAAACAACTCACACATTAACTTAAGATGATCCAAACAAAGTAAGGAAAGGAATCCCAAATGCTTTCATTTACTTAAAATTATTTGGCCGAGAATTCGACACTTTAATGATGGTCTGGGCCTGGCTGGGGCAATGTGCCACCTCTGAGTGCCACCTCTGGCACCTGTGCCATAGGTTCGCCACCACTGTAGCAGGCAATGTGAAAGACCTCCATCCCAGACCGTGGAGAGCTGCCACCAGTCTGAGCAGACAAGACTGATGGTGAGAGACCAACAGTTTGATCCAGTATAAGGAAGTACAGGGAAAGCAACTTTCAGTGCTGAGAGACTACGGAAGACCAAGGGTTCCCCGGAAACATCCTAGTAACTGGTGGCCACAGCCCCAGAACCTCCCCCCCCCCCAAGAACATCTAGAGAAAGCATCTTGAGAAAGTATCTTTCTAGCACAGTACTAGATAAATAACAAAATAACTGGGTAGTAGAAACCCAGAAAAATGTCACTTCTTGCAGTCTAGCTCATGGCTAAGAGATTTAGAAGAAGAGAAGAGATTGGATTTATACCCCGCCCTTCACTACCCAAAGGTGTCTCAGAGCGGCTTTCCAACTCCTTTACCTTCTCCTCCCCACAACAGACACCCAGTGAGGTAGGTGGGGCTGAGAGAGCTCTTGACAGAAACTGCTCTTTTTCAAGGACAGCTCTTATCAGAACTACGGCTTGCCCAAGGTCATCCAGCCAGGTGCAAGTGGAGGAGTGGGGAATCAAACCCGGTTCTCCCAGATTAGAGTCCACACACTTAACCGCTACAAAGAGGTAAATTGTACTAAGCGAAGTCTTCATAGAAAGAAGACTTTCATAGAAAGTATTATAATAAAAGAGAGAGAGGAACGCCCAGCACAGAGATTTTCAAATCAAAACCAATACACTTGCTAAGTACACGTTACCAAGGCTATATCAGGTTCCTCAGAGCATGTGCAGAGTTCCTTGCTGTACCTAGATGTTGGAAGAGGCCTTCTATCTAATGAAAATCCAACCTCCTGTGCATCCCACTGTGGATTTCCACTGAAGGCAATGGAAAATCCCAAATGTCCAGGTTTGGATGCTCAAAGGAAGGGGCCCTTTCCTTGCTGTCCTGCCAGTTCCAGGTCCTCCTGGGTCCTGCCCTTCCACCTCCTGCCCCTCCATCCATGAAAAGATGCCTTTAGTCACTTGGCTGTGAAGAGAGGCCTCTCTCTGGGGCGGGGGGGGGGAAGACACAGGCAGTAACATGTCAGAAGGGAAAAGGAGACTGGAGATACACCACTGAACATGTTTGTTGCATCTATGACACTGTCTAACCATCTCATCCTTTGCCGTCCCCGTCTTCTTTGACCTTCAGTCTTTCCCATTTACATACCAAGGTATTTTAGAGATGCAAAGTTAACATCTCTCTGCCTTTTTAGAGATGCCTCTCATTCCTTAGGCTCCGTCTGTCTTGGGGGCCTGTTCTTAAGGTAAACCAGAGCCCCAAAAGGACAAGAGGGACTGGTGACGCCTTTACCATTGCATTCTTATTATTATTATTATTATTATTATTATTATTATTATTATTATTATTAAATTTTATATC
>NW_015177099.1:94130-122643 GCF_001447785.1 Gekko japonicus | reverse complement strand
AGGGGCGGGCCTGGTGGGGGGGGGGGGACTCTACGGCCCCGGTTCCCATCTGAGGTCCCTCCCCGGCCCCCAACCGGGCATTGCACAGAATCCCCCCCCCCACACTCAATGTCCAGCAATTTCCCGGGAGTTGGCAACCCTGGGTGAGACGGATCCCCGCCTCCCTCCCCAGAGCTCAGCGCTTCTCCGCGCCCGACGCCTTACTTCGAAGGGGCCCTTCCCGGGGTCCGGCTGCTGCGCGGCTTCTCTGCTGCAACCTTCCCGGGCCTCCTTCCCAGCTGTGCAAAGGCAAACCCCCTCCTCTCCTCTCCTCTCCCCCCGGAAAGGCGCCTCTCCTCCTTTCCGCCCCCCTCCTTGCGCGGCCTCTCTGGCAAAAGCCTCCGCGGGCTTAACCCTCCCAGCGCTGCAGAGACATGAAAAACGCCTCCTGCCTCCTCCCGGTCTGAAGCGGCGGAACAAATTCAGAGTCCGGCGGCGACTTTCAGACCAGAGAAGGGTTTATTCGAGGTCTGCGCTTTCCCGGATGCCAGGAAGTGTGCCTTGCACACCAAAGCTCCTACTTTGGGTAAACTCGCGTCGGTCTTAAAGGTGCCACTGGACTCAAAGTTTGTTCTCCATGAGGAGTTTCAGCCGGTTTCAGCTTCAAGAGGGAATTTTATAAACATGACAGAGCAGAGGTCCATCAGTGGCTATGAGCCACAAGGTAAGGGATGCTCTGTACTCTTGGTGCTTGGAGGGGGGGCAGCAGTGGGAGGGCTTCTAGTGTCCTGGCCCCACTGCTGGACCTCCCGATGGTGGGACATACTAAAACTAAGGACAGCGATTGCCCATAGGGAATACATGAGTGCCAATAGAGAATGCATGATTGCGCACAGGGAATAATGGAGAGGACGCTTGCCCATAGGGGATAATGGAGTACATAAATGCCAATAGAGAATCCATGATTGCCTATAGGGGATAATGGAGCACATACCTGTCAATAGAGAATCCATGATTGCCCATAGGAGATAATGGAGTACATAATTGCCAACAGAGAATCCATGATTGCCCATAGGGAATAATGGAGAGGATGCTTGCCCATAGGGGATAATGGAGTATATAATTGCCAATAGAGAATCCATTACACCAATAGAGAATCCATAATTGCCCATAGGGCATTATGAAGAGGACTCTTGCACATAGGGGATAATGAAGTACATAACTGCCAATAGAGAATCCATAATTTGCAATAGAGAATCCATGATTGCCCATCTCTCCCTTATCATAATTGAGTAGTGGGCACCAAAATTCTAAATTTGGCCCCTTTATTGTTAGGCCGGTGTAACTGTCACTTACCATATCTGCCGACCAATAGAAGCCCGGGTCCCGCCCACACCACCACTGCCGCACCCGCGAGTCAACCAACGCCATTTTAACTGTCGGCCCAGGACGACAAGGACTATGAGGGCCCTACAGTCGCCACTTCGGAAGGGGTGAACAAACCGGCCTTCCCCCCGCGCCCAGTCAGCCCCAGACAACGGCGGCCACTTCACCTCGCCCCCCACAGAGTCCCAGCTCCTTCCCCCCGCCCCCGCACCCACAAGAGGGCCGGTGAGCGGAGCCTTTAGCCTCCGCTTGCTGGCTCCATCCCACCCTCTGCACCCACAAGAGGCCCGGTGAGTGGAGCCTTTAGGCTCCGCTCGCCGGCTCCTTTCCACACACACCCCTGCACCCACAAGAGGCTCCACTCGCTGGGTCCTTCCCCCCGCTTCCCCCCTCACCCGCGCCCAATCCACTAATATAGTGGGATGCGGTGGGTAGACCTCCAGAGACCAGGTCTACCAACACAGTGGAATGGGGTGGGTAGACCTGTTCTCCAGAAGCCTCTGGAGAACAGATCTACCTACCCCAATCCACTACATTGGTAGACCTGGCCTCTTGACAGGTACAATGGTGCCCTACCCCCCACATCACAGACTTTTGGGGGGAGCGGGTCAGGAGTGAACGCACTGGACCATCCACCTCCCCCACATTTTCCCCACTACCCCCCCTCGCTCTCCCTACATTTCTCCCTATCTGTCAGTCAGTCTGTCTGTCTGTCTGTCTGTCTGTCAGTCAGTCTGTCTGTCTGTCTGTCTGTCTGTCTGTCTGATTGCCCATAGGGAGTAATGGAGAGTAGGCTTGCCCAGAGGGGACAGTGCAGTACATAACTGCCAACAGAAAATCCATGATTGCCCATAGGGGATAATGGAGTACATAACTGCCAATAGAGAATCCATGATTGCCCATAGGGGATAATGGAGTACATAACTGCCAATAGAGAATCCATGATTGCCCATAGGGGATAAGGGAGTACATAATTGCCAATAGAAAATCCATGATTGCCCATAGGGGATAATGGAGTACATAACTGCCAATAGAGAATCCATGATTGCCCATAGGGGATAATGGAGTACATAACTGCCAATAGAGAATCCATGATTGCCCATAGGGGATAATGGAGTACATAACTGCCAATAGAGAATCCATGATTGCCCATAGGGGATAATGGAGTACATAACTGCCAATAGAGAATCCATGATTGCCCATAGGGGATAAGGGAGTACATAATTGCCAATAGAAAATCCATGATTGCCCATAGGGGATAATGGAGTACATAACTGCCAATAGAGAATCCATGATTGCCCATAGGGGATAATGGAGTACATAACTGCCAATAGAGAATCCATGATTGCCCATAGGGGATAAGGGAGTACATAATTGCCAATAGAAAATCCATGATTGCCCATAGGGGATAATGGAGTACATAACTGCCAATAGAGAATCCATGATTGCCCATAGGGGATAATGGAGTACATAACTGCCAATAGAGAATCCATGATTGCCCATAGGGGATAAGGGAGTACATAATTGCCAATAGAAAATCCATGATTGCCCATAGGGGATAATGGAGTACATAACTGCCAATAGAGAATCCATGATTGCCCATAGGGGATAATGGAGTACATAACTGCCAATAGAGAATCCATGATTGCCCATAGGGGATAAGGGAGTACATAATTGCCAATAGAAAATCCATGATTGCCCATAGGGAATAATGGAGAGGACGCTTGCCCATTGGGGATAATGGAGTACATAACTGCCAATAGAGAATCCATGATTGCCCATAGGGGATAAGGGAGTACATAATTGCCAATAGAAAATCCATGATTGCCCATAGGGAATAATGGAGAGGATGCTTGCCCATAGGGGACAATGGAGTATATAATTTCCAATAGAGAATCCATAATTGCCCATAGGGCATAATGAAGAGGACTGTTGCACATAGGGGATAATGGAGTACATAATTGCCAATAGAGAATCCATAATTTCCAATAGAGAATCCATGATGGCCTATAGGGAATAATGGAGAGGACGCTTGCCCATTGGGGATAATGGAGTACATAACTGCCAATAGAGAATCCATGATTGCCCATAGGGGATAAGGGAGTACATAATTGCCAATAGAAAATCCATGATTGCCCATAGGGAATAATGGAGAGGATGCTTGCCCATAGGGGACAATGGAGTATATAATTTCCAATAGAGAATCCATAATTGCCCATAGGGCATAATGAAGAGGACTGTTGCACATAGGGGATAATGGAGTACATAATTGCCAACAGATAATCCATGATTGCCATAGGGAGTAATGGAGAGGACGCTTGCCCAGAGGGGACAGTGCAGTACATAATTGCCAACAGAGAATCCATGATTGCCCATAGGGAATAATGGACAGCAGAGCACACCTGACCATAGGGTATAATGGATGGGCCATTGGCCTGATCCAACACTGGCTTCTCTTATGTTCTTATGTTCGCGACACCCTGTGCTGCTCTTGAGAAACTCTGCACGGGGTTGAACATCCAAAGTCTCCCAATGCAGTTCAGCCATCTCAGAAAAAGGAGGCTGGCGCTGGGTCCCAACTCCTTATTCCCATCCCAGCTACCTTCTTCATCTTTCCCCGGCCCAGTGTGATCAGGGCAGTAAAATGCCATCAGGGGAGAGTTGTTAGATGAGCCTACTTTTGAAACAGAAGCGTGTCGATTAATTTCTTTCTGTGGCCCCCTGGAGAGAAAACCCCTCTGGGAGTTTTGAGCAATATTTCTAGGAGGAAAGGGACAGACCCCGGATTCCGGGAAAGGAGGCTGGGTTTGAACCAGTGTTCCCTCTAAGCTGAGTTAGAGTGAGCTAGCTCACAGTTTTTTAGCCTCTGGCTCACACATTTTTGTCTGAACTCAGGAAGGATGGCTCTAGAGCAAACTAATATACTCAGCAGCCAAATTGCTTGCTCACAACTGTAATGCCAGTAGCTCACAAAGTAGAATTTCTGTTCACAAGGCTCCACAGCTTACAGAGAACATTGGTTTGAAACCCCCCCCCCCTCTTCAAGGGCTTGCTCCATCCCCGGCCATAGACTCCCCACCTGCAGCTCCAGAGACAGGAGAAAGAGGGAAATCCCTGCCTGGGTTCCCGAGTATGCAGTCTAAGCACTAACCAGGGCTCATCCTGTTCAGCTTCCAAGATCAGATGACATCAGGCTAGGCGGGGCGGGCCATCCAACTTGGGGCAGGAACAACCCTAACAAGGGGTGATTTGTGGCCATACCTGTGGGCTGATGGTCAGCCCATCTCCCCTGCCCTCTGCGTATTCTGGCTACTGAAGATGGAAACAGCACAGGCCACACAAAAGAGTGGGAAGAAATAGCCTAAGCTGCGACAGGGAACAGCCCTCACAGACCAGAGAGTTGTCTTTTTCTAGGGGGCACAGAACGCAATGTTCCCTCTAAGCTGAGTTAGTGTGAGCTAGCTTACAGTTTCTTGGCCTCCAGCTCACACATTTTTGTCATAGCTCAGGAAGGATGACTCCAAGGCAAACTGACTTATGCAGCAGCCAGATTGCCTGCTCACAACTTTAATGCCAGCAGCTCACAAAGCAGAATTTTTTGGCTCACAAGACTCCACAACTTAAAGGGAACATTGGCACAGAGTGATCTGAGTAATCAAGTTCTGGCCCACAAAAGCTTCTCACCCCAAGAAGTGTGTCAAATTTTAAGACCCCTCAGGCCTCTTGCGGTGGGGGCTGTGCTCTAAATGGCCAATCAGACTCAGTTCCCCATTAGTTGTTAAAAGCCGTTCCCTCAGAGGAGGCCTGGGCGGCCTTTCCTTTGAGGAAAGAGGCTCTCCTCCATGAGGCTGTGTGACCAGCCAGCCATCCTTCTTCCCTGGCAGGAGGCCTGAGGGGGTGGGAGGATCACAAAGGCCACTGGGAGTGACAGTCGAGTGCTCTTTTTCAGCTGCTTGTGACACACACACACCCCACACCGATAATCATTTTAGAAAGCAACGTGTGTAGGAGGGAAGTGGTGGGGTTGAGGGAGATTCTGCAGTCTATCACAGGCTCCCCATCTTTCCCCTCAAGGTTTGTGTAATCCTCCTGGGGTGGTATTGAGACCAGGGTGGGTCGTTGTGGGACAGTGAGCTCAGGTGGTCTTCTTCTTCTTTCATGATAGAAGATGATCTTGATAGGCTGGACAACTGGGCTAAAACAAATAAAATGAATTTCATTGGGGATAAGTGTAAAGTTCTGGATTCGGGTAGGAAAAATCAAAATGCATCATTATAGGATGGGGGAGACTTGTCTTGGCAGTAGTATGTGTGAAAAGGATCTAGGGGTCTTAGTCGACCACACACTGAACAGGCAAATGCGATTTTGGGCTGTATTAACAGAAGCATAGTGTCCAGATCATGTGAAGCAGCCCCGCAGCTAACAACTTTTTGCAGGGGGGGCAATGTTTTGCTCAGGGGGGCCCTGCCATTATATGTCTGTGCGTTACTGCCAATGTTCCCTCTAAGCTGTGGAGTCTTGTGAGCAAAAATTCTGCTTTGTGAGCTACAGGCGTTAAAGTTGTGAGTGAGCGATTTGGCTGCTGCATAAATGAGTTGGCTCTGGAGCCCTCCTTCCTGAGCTAAGACAAAAATGTGTGAGCCGGAGGCTAAAAAACTATGAGCTAGCTCAGACGAATTCAGCTTAGAGGGACACACTGGTTACTGCCATGCCATGCTCAAAAAGCCCAGCAGGAACTCATTAGCATAATAGGCCACACCCAACAGCAGAAACTCATTAGCATATTAGGCCACACCCTGACAGCACCGTGAATTAGCACATTAGGCCGCACCCCCATGTTACCAGAAGTGTGGTCATCCAGCCACACCCACCTTTCCCTTCTTATTCTGTTTACCTTGTTTGTTGTCAAAACCCAGGGCCTTTTTTTGTAGCAGGAACTCCTTTGCATGTTAGGCCACACACCCCTAATGTAGCCAATCCTAATGAGTTTCTGCTCTTGGGTGTGGCCTATTATGCTAATTTCCTGCTGGGCGTGGCCAACTCAGGAGCCAGCCGGAACTTCGTTCCTCTGCGTTCCTGCCCCAAAATAGCCCTGCTTCTAAAAAATAACTAAATAATAAATACAAGTTGATTGTTGCATATTATAGTCCTCACACATGTATTCTCAACAAGAAGGACTATAAATCCTCTGTATTTTAACGTATTTTAGTATATTTCTTTTTTCAGAATAGTGTATTAGAATACTGAATATATGCGACGGATATCAGGACGTCTGTTGACGTTACAGCATTTTTTGGAGGTGGATGTAGTGTAAAGCGCCCTCCACACCTGACAGGAAAGAATGAAGAATGAAGGGTGCCGGCAAGGCAAAGCAAGCGTCCAGGCTGTTGCTGCCGCCGCAGGGGAAAAAACTCGGAGAGGATTACCTACCATTGACCCCGCCAGCGCCACCGGCCTCAGAAGAGCAGTGGGGGGGGGGAGAGAGAAAGGCCAGCGCCAAGCCCACCCCATGCAACAAGCCTCCGAGGCGGCAAGGAGAGGCGCCCCCCCTGCTGGTCTCCAGTGAGAGAAGCCGGGCAGGGGGAGAAAGCAAGGTGTCTCCTCCTCCTCCTCATGGAAGCCTGGCTGGCCGTGGCAGGGAGGGAGGCAGGCAGGCAGGGGAGGTGCAGTGGGCAGCAGGTGTCCCTGCTCAACAGCCCTCCTCTTTGACCTCCCAGCAGCAGCAAGGACAGCCGGGGCAGCAGCAGGCAGCGCGGAGTCACCGGCTGCAAGGCTGAGGGCAGCAACAGTGGGGGGAGGGGAAGCCGAGGACTGGGAAGGGCCCAGTAAAAACCATGGGGGGGTGGGCCCCATGGCCCCATGGTAGCTAAGGGCCTGACATGAAGTGTTGGCATCGCTTTGCTCCGGTTAGACCTCCTAACCTAGAGTATTGTGTTGAGTTTTGGGCACCACAATTTAAGAAGGATATAGACAAGGTGGAACATGTCCAAAGGAGGGCAACAAAGATGGTGAGGGGTCTGGAGACCAAGCTCTATAAGGAAAGGTTGAATGAGCTGGGTATGTTTAGCCCATAGAGGAGATCTGAGAGGTGATATGATAACTATCTTCAAGTACCTGAAGGGCTGTCATCTAGACGATGGTGCAGAGTTGTTTTCTATCACTCCAGAAGGTTGGACCAGAACCAACAGGTTGAAATTAAATCAGAAGAATTTTGAGTTAACATTAGAAGGAACTTCCTGACAGAGTGGTTCCTCAGTGGAACAGGCTTCCTCAAGAGTTTCCTGGTGAGCTCTCCTTCTTTGAAGGTTTCCAATCAGAAGCTAAATGGGCCATCTGACAGCAATGCTGATTGCGTGAACTTAGGCCGGTGATGAGAGAGAGGGCAGGAAGGATTGCATCCATGCTTAGTGCTCATGGCCCTTCCTGATTGCCACTTTGGGGTCAGGAAGAAATTTTTCGCCAGGCCACTTTGTCCGTGGACCCTGGAGGGGTTTTTTTTTTGCCGTTTTCTCATCATGGAACAGGGGTCACGGGGGTATTTGTGAATGTCCTGCATTGTGCAAGGGGTTGGACTAGATGACCCTGGATGTCCCTTCCAATGCTATAATTGGAATGCCCAGCAGACCGCGTTCCGTGAGAGCAAGAGTGTGGGTCTACGAGGAGAGCCTGGCAGGTCAGCGTGGGTTCCCCCAGGGCGGCGCCTGGAAGATCGTGTGCGGGGGGGGATCGGAAGTGCTTTGTCCCGGGGCTTGGAGCTTGGGACATTTTCCCCTCAAAAGACCGACGGCCGGCAGCCACAGAAGTGGTGGGTTCGTTTTGGGGACAGTAGAGAGAGGAACAATCGGGGTTCCCAACTTTTGTGGGCCCATTTTGTTGGTTGGGCGAGGTGGAGCCGTTGGCCTTTGCTGGCCGAAGACGTGGCCTGGATCTTTAAGTGGAAACCATCGACTGATCATCTAACCACTTAAAACTGAGAACTGGAGCAAACAAGCAGAGACCCCCTAGTGGCGAGGATTGGGGTTGCTTGCTGGGGGTGGAGATCGCTCTTGTTAGAACAGCTACAGAGGTGAAGTGAAGTTTTAGATGGGACCAGCAATAAGGGTGTGAGTGTGGTTTTTTAGATGTGGAGTGATTTTGGTTTGTCTGTTATGTTGGAAGGTTAAGTGCTGCAAGGGAGTGAGTCTAGTAGTTGTCAGGGAACTAGGTAGGGAAGTTATGTTCACTGTCGCCCTCTGTCCAAGGAGTGCAGCTTGTTGCGGACCTTGGTCAAGGAAATTTGTTTGAATTTTGTATTTGTGTAGAACTGTAATACCTGTTTGCAGAGGAGTAGTTAGTGGTTAGTTATTGCTGAGGAGAGAAATTGTATTTTACCCTGACCCACTTGTTCAATTTGCAAGCCATGGGTGATCTGAAGCATTGCGGAGATCGCCCAGCGATGGAGATACCTGGTCATGTGATTCCGGTGCTCTTGGGGAGGGGGAAGTATAGCGGTGGGTCTAGGCAGTGTTGCAAGGGAAGGATGCGGAGAAATAGAATGGCTCGGCACCCTTCCAGCCTGAGACCCATCCCAAGGGTGACTGGCAGTGGGGCTACAACGAAGAACCCCTCTCCGTCATTGGTGCTGTGCAATGCCAGGTCGATTAACAACAAAGCTACTGTCCTGCGGGACTTTGTAATGGACCAACAAGCTGACCTGGCATGCGTGACCGAGACTTGGGTCAGGGAGGGGGAAACAGTAGCCCTTGCCCAGCTTGCCCCACCTGGTTTCTCGGTCCTTCACCAATCGTGGACGAAGGGGCGGGGGGGGGAGGAGTGGTTATTTTCATTCGGGAGGCTTTCTCCTTCAGGGCGCTCCCGACTGTGGAGATCGCGGGCATAGAGTGTGTCGGAGCGATGCTGGAGGCTGAGGAGAGTTTGGCGAATTGGGTGGTGTACTGACTGCCTACGCACCGGCCAATAGCCTGCCGTCCCTGCTGGAGGCCGTATCAGGCTGGGCGTTGGAGCACCCTCGGCTGTTGGTTGTGCGTGATTTCAACGTCCATGCCGAAGACGTGACCTCCAGCCGGGCTCCGGACCTGGTGTCGTCCATAGCGGCACTGGGACTCTCTCAGGTTATCACGGCCCCCATGCATCGGGCCGGTCATACGCTCGACTATATCTTCGCAGCTGGGGTAATGGTGGACCGGATCACCGCAATTGCGGTGCCATGGTCGGACTACCAGGCCCTGAAGGCCCGTCTGAATGTGCCACCCTGACCCCGCTTAGGTGGTGAGTGGATTTTTGCTTGCCCGCAAGGCCAAATGGACCCTATGCGGCTTCAGATGGTGTTGCGGGAGCCGAAGCCCCCTGGCAGCTCATTGGATGAGCTAGTGGAGGACTGGCAGGACCGGCTCTCCACGGCCATTGACGAGATTGCTCCCAGGCGATCTCTCCGGACTTGTGCTAGTTGGGCGCCCTGGTATACCCAGGAGTTGCGCCAGCTGAAGCGAGAACTGAGACGACTAGAGAGACAGTGGTGCCGCGCTCGCGACGAGGCATCAAGAGCATCCTATAGGATGTTTATGAAAGCCTATGAGATGGCAGTCAAGGCCGCAAAGAGGGAGTTCTTTGCGGCCAGGATTGCATCTGCTAGCTCACGCCCAGCACAATTATTTAGTACGATTTGGTCATTGACAACTCTGCAACAGGGCAGGCAAAATGTGAGGAAATTGGACATCGGCTGTGAGGCATTTGCGAACTATTTTGCAGAGAAAGTCTTGGCGCTCCGCCGTGACCTCCCCGCTAGAATTGATACAGTGAGTGAACTTGAGGCCCCTTGCACGCCTTTGGAGCCGGGTTTAGTAAGTTTTTGCCCAACCAGCCTGGAAGAAGTTGACAGGTTGCTTGCGTTGGTGCACCCAACCACATGCGACCTTGATCCGTGCCCCTCTTGGCTCATTAAAATGGGTCACGAGGGGTTTCGAGGTGCCCTGAGGGAGATTATTAACAAGTCTCTCTTGGAGGGATGATTCCCCAGGGCGCTCAAGGAAGCGATGGTCCGCCCTCTTCTAAAAAAGCCATCCTTAGACCTGGCCGACTTGGCCAACTATCGGCCGGTGTCCAATTTGCCCTATTTGGGCAAAGTGATACGGAGAGCGGTGGCGACACAGCTGCAGGCATTTCTGGATGACGCTTCTGTCCTCGATCCCCACCAGTCCGGGTTTCGTCCTGGTTATGGGGTGGAGACTGTACTGGTCGCACTGACTGACGACCTCTGTAGGCATCTGGATCGAGGCAGTGTGGCTGCACTGTTGTTGTTAGATCTGTTGGCCGCTTTTGATACGGTCGACCATCAGTTGCTGGCCCACCACCTCGCTGATGTGGGGATTCAGCGGCTTGCCCTTCAATGGCTGGTCTCTTCTCTCCAAAGTCGGGAACAAAGGGGGGCAATAGGGGATCAGCGGTCCTGGAGGTGGCCCCTTGAATGTGGCATACCTCAGGGGGCAGTGCTATCCCCGATGTTGTTTAACATCTACATGCGCCCCCTGGCCCAGATTGCCCAGAGTTATGGGCTGGGGTGTCATCAATATGCTGATGACACCCAGCTATATCTGATGTTGGGCGGCCGGTCGGATTCCACTCCCAATGACCTTCACCGGGCGTTACAGGCTGTGGCTGGGTGGCTCAGACAGAGTTGGCTGAAATTAAACCCGGCAAAGATGGAGGTCCTGGGGCTGAGTCGGATCGGTCCGGGGTTAGGGCTCCCTCTCCCGACCTTCGACGGAGCGCCATTGGTGCCGACGTCGGAGGTTAGGAGCTTGAGGGTGCTCCTGGACTCCTTGTTAACAATGGAGACACAGGTAGCAGCTACTGCCAAGTTGGCATTTTACCATCTTCAGCTGGCACGGCAGTTGGTCCCTTTCCTCGACCGGGATGATCTAGCCACAGTGATCCATGCGACGGTCTCCTCGAGGCTAGACTACTGTAACGCTCTCTACATGGGGCTGCCTTCGTCGCAAATTTGGAAGCTGCAACTAGTGCAGAATGCTGCAGCCAGGCTGTTGATGGATCTCCCTAGACGAGATCACATCCGGCTGGTGCTGAAAGAGCAGCACTGGTTGCCAATAGCGTACCGGGCTCATTTCAAAGTGCTGGTTATTACCTTTAAAGCCCTATTTGGACAGGGACCAGCCTACTTACGGGACCACCTTTCCCCACATGTTCCCCCAAGAGCACTACGGTCAGGGAATCAAAATCTACTAGACGTTCCAGGCCCCCGGTCCATCAAACTTGTCATTTTTTCGGTGGCGGCTCCTATCTGGTGGAATGAGCTCCCAGAGGAGATCAGGGTTCTGCGGGACCTAGCACAGTTCCGCAGAGCCTGCAAGATGGAGCTCTTCCACCAGGCTTTTGAATAGGAGCCACCACCACCATTGTACCACCAAAGCCCCATGATTTCTGTATATGGCGATCATGATGTGGGCATCTTGGGTGAGAATGGGACGTTTTAGGGGACGGGCATCTTGCTTTTAGGAATCTTATCTTTGGAAGTGGTTTAGAGGAGCACCAAAACTGTTTATTAATTGTGATGTATTTTTAATATTTGTATTGTTCTATTGTTTTATTGGCGATATGCCTTGTAAGCCGCCCTGAGCCTCCGGGGAAGGCGGGATAAAAATGTAAATAATAAATAAATAAATTCTGATTCTGAAGGCAACACCCCAAAGGCACTAAGGTTCTTTGACTTGTGTGGCTAGCCAATTGCTTGCACACAGTGAGATACAGTCCAGGAAGCAAGGAGGGTTAAAAAAAAATTTTATTAAAATAAATTGGACATCATACAGCCAAAACGTCAGCCCAGATGTCCAGCGAGTAAGAGCAGGGATCTGGCTTTTGTTGCTCCTCCCAATTTTACATCACCGCTGACATCATTTGTACTTTGCTCGGTTTGATGTTCTTTGTTTGCAACCATCATTAATCTTACACTTGACAAACAAGATGTTACTGGCCACATTTTAACTTCACAGATCTTTGATGATGCAGGTGCCTGTCTTGTAAAAAATGATATGTGCATCTTCTTGGCTGTTCTCCCAGACTTTCTCACTGCTGAATGAACTTACAAGCTGAGTTCATGCTGAGTACAGGATTTAACTTTTCCTATTATAATATGGTTCCTTTAAATCAATACATGTGTCTATGTATATGAAAAGCACTTCAAAAACATTTCTGTGGGCTATTCCCACTGAAGATGTATAAAACATGTATAAAATATGAAAGATATAAGATCATGATGATATTCCAAAAATTAAACTCTTTACATGCGTTTTCTAATGTTCCAAAGTAACCTATGAAATAAAGCTTCTATAGATATCTTGAATTCACCTGTTATCCTCCATCAGGGGATTTTTAATCGAATTTTAAAAACATATTAAATTTAAATTTTCTGGTTTTGCAAAAATATGCCATTTTGCTTTAGCCAGTAAGAGTCCTGCTTGTATAAATACAAATTCTGTACTTTTAATTGTCAAAAGGCTTGTGATTAATATCTTCTGTTTCTGGTTGGACTTTGCGATAACTACACACCCAGTCATTAGCTCTTGGAAGCATCTTTAGCTATGTCTTTTTATGCAAGCAAACAGTCTATTTACCGTAAAATAATGAGAGCTGCTGAAAAGGCATATATATATTGCTTATTGATCAGAATAAGGTTTCCAATAAATCAATATTAGTATGTTAAAGCATTTTAAACTTAAAGAAGAAAAGGTTAGCTTAATTTTCCTTATTAAAAATACTAGAAGTCATAAGCAGTAATGAACTTCTGAAACCGTTCCTTTGAAGCAGAAAGCCTAAACATAAATCTTCAAATTCTCACAGGTTGTTACCGTGACGGATTGCCCCATCATTAATAGTGTACTGATTTTTTTTTAATGTCGAGACACCTGCTCATTAGGAAATTCCTTCAATGACAATTAAATAAGATATGAAACAGCTGTTTTTACAATTCTGCTTGCTATTAACTGTTTTGCCAGCTGTTCCAGGAATTCCCCATGTCATAAGAACATAAAAATGTAAGAGAAGCCAATGTTGGATCAGGCCATTGGCTCATCCAGTACAACACTCATCAAGAATACATAGCATCACTTGCTCTAGAGTTCCTATCTATACCGTGTGGCTAATAGCCACTGATGGACCTCTGCTCCATATATTTATCTAATTCTCTCGAAGCCACCCATGTTTGTAGCTGCCACTACCTCCTGTGGCAGTGAATTTCATGTGTTAATCACTATTTCGGTGAAGTACTTCCTTTTATCTGTTCTAACCCGACTGCTCAGCAATTTCATTGAGTGCCCACGAGTTCTTGTATTGTGAGAAAGGGAGAAAAGTACTTCTTTCTCAACCTGCTCTATCCCATGCATAATATTATAAACCTCGATCATGTCACCCCTCGGCCATCATTTCTCCAAGCTAAAGAGCCCCAAACATTTTAACCTTCTTCACAGGGAAAGTGTTCCAACCCTTTGATCATTCTAGTTGCTTTTCTGCACTTTTTCAAATGCTATAATATTCTTTTTGAGGTGTGGTGACCAGAACTGTATACAGTACTCCAAATGAGGTCGCACCATCGATGTATTCAGGGGCATTATGATACTGGCTGATTTGTTTTCAATTTCCTTCCTAATAATCCCCAGCATAGCACTGACCTTTTTTATTACAGTCGCACACCGTCTCAACTTTTTCAGTGAGTTATATACTAAGACTCCAAGATCTCTCTCTTGTTCAGTCTCTGCCAGTTCCAACCCCATCAATGTGTATTTATAGTTAGGATTTCTGGCTCCAATGTGCATCACTTTGCACTTGGCCACACTGAACCTCATTTGCCACGTTGATGCCCACTCGCCCATCCTTGACAGATCCCTTTCGAGTGCCTCACAATCCTCCCTGGTTCTCACCACCCTGAACAACTTTGTGTCATCTGCAAATTTACCCACTTCACTGCTTACTCCCAACTCCAAATCATTAATAAACAAGTTAAAAAGCATCAGACCCAATACTGATCCCTGTGGTACCCCACTACTTACCACCCTCCACTGAGAAAATTGCCCATTTATACTCACTCTCTGTTTCCTATTAATTAGCCAGTTTTTGATCCACAAAATGACTTGTCCTCTTATCCTGTGACTTTTGAGCTTACTTAGAAGCCTTTGATGAGGAACTTTATCAAAAGCTTTCTGGAAGTCAAGGTAAACAACATCTATTGGGTCCCCCTTGTCCACATTTGTTCACTCCCTCAAAGAGCACTAACAGGTTAATGAGACATGATCTTACCTTACAGAACCCATGCTGAGTCTGCCTCAATAGGTTTTGTTCATTAATGTGCCTACTAATTCTTTCCTTAATAACAGTTTCCACCAACTTACCCAGTATTGACGTCAGACTGACTGGCCTGTAATTTCCCGGATCTCCTCTGGAACCCTTTTTAAAGATGGGAGTGACATTAGCTACCTTCCAGTCCTCAGGAATGGAGGCAGATTTTAAGGAAAGATTACATATTTTTGTCAGGAGATCCACAAGTTCACATTTGAGTTCTTTCAGAACTCTTGGATGTATGCCATCCGGGCCTGGTGATTTATTAGTTTTTAAGTTGTCTATCAGTTGTAAGACCTCCTCTCTCGTCACCTCAGTCTGACTCAGGTCTTTCAACACCCCTCCCGAAATCAGCGGTTCTGGAGTGGGCAAGCACTTCTCATCTTCCACAGTGAAGACAGAGGCAAAAAATGCATTCAGCTTCTCAGCCATTTCCCTATCATCCTTGAGTACTCCTTTTACCCCTTGGTCATCCAAGGGCCCCACTGCCTCCCTGGCTGGTTTCCTGCTTCTAATGTATTTGAAGAAAGTTTTATTGTTGGTCTTTATGTTTTTTGCCTGCCTGATCACAGATTTGCATTTGATTTGCCACAGCCTGTGTTCCCTTTTATCAACCTCACTGAGACTAGCTTTCCACTGCTTAAAGGAATCCTTCTTACCTTTTACAGCTTCCATTACTTTGTTTATTAACCATATACATATTTGTGCCTTTCCTAACTTGCGGAATATATTTTTTCTGAGCTTCTAGGATTATAGTTTTAAATAGTCTCCAAGCTTCCCCAATGGTTTTGACCCTTTCTACTTTTCCTTTCAGTTTCTTCCTCACATGTCCCTTCATATCAGAGAAGTTACCCCTTTTAAAGTTAAAAGTGGTTGTGTCAGTCTTTTTGGGCAAATCCGTATTTATACAAATGTTGAACTCGATAACATTATGGTCACTGTTCCCAAGTGGTGCAATCACTTTTACATCTCTCACTAGATTTTGGGCATTACTTAGGACCAAATCCAGGATCGCCTCTCCCCTGGTAGGTTCTGTGACCATCTGTACCATAGCACAGTTGTCGAGAGTGTCTAGAAACTCAATCTCTTTTTCCCGACTAGAACACATATTGACCCAATCAATGTGTGGGTAGTTAAAATCACCTGTTACGACTCAGTTATTTTGTCTAGTTGCTATCTTTAATTCATTCATCATTTTATGATCCTCCTCTATCTTTTGATCTGGTGGGTGATAACAAACTCCTCGTGTTAAGCTTCCTTTTGGGCCCACTTTTTCAACCCATAGCATTTTCAGAAGCAAATCCAATTCTCTTACCCTCTCAGTCTTATTGGACTGTATACCCTCTCTGACATACACAGCCACCCCACCTCCAACCCCTGCCCCCCCATCCTTCCGATATAATTTATAACCGGGAATCACTGTATCCCACTGATTTTTCTCATCCCACCAAGTTTTTGAAATACCCACAATGTCTATATTCCCCCCATCACCAAGCATTCCAACTCCCCTATTTTACCTTGGACACTTCTAGCATTTGTATATAAATACCTATAATTTCCCATACATGTTAAGCCTGACACCTTTCTCTTTCTGCCTCGAGACCTTGCCAGGCAGTTCATATTGTTAGCCACTGTCTCAGTTGACAATTCTAACCCATTTCCTTGTAGAAAAGTAATAGCTTACCCCCTCATCTCTTTGATCCTGAACCAGAGACTTTTCATCTCCTGTCAGCTTTCCCCCAATATTCAGTTTAAAAACTGCTCTGCCACCTATTTGATTTTAAGTGCCAGCAGCCTGGTTCCTTCTCGGGACAAGTGGAGACTGTCTCTTTTGTACAGCTCCCTCTTGTTCCAAAAAGCATCCCAGTGCCTAACAGACTTGAACCCTTCCCCCCCTACACCATCGTCTCATCCACGCATTGAGACTCCTGATCTGTGCCTGTGTCTCCGGCCCTGCGCATGGAACAGGTAGCACTTCTGAGAAGGCTACTTTGGAGGTCCTGGCCTTGAGTCTTCTGCCTAGCAGCCTAAATTTTTCCTCCAGGACCTCACGACTGCATTTCCCCACATCGTTGGTCCCAACATGCACCACGACCACTGGCTCCTCCCCAGCACTATCTACCAGCCTATCTAGAACATGCGTAATGTCCACTACCTTCGCACCAGGCAGGCAAGTCACCATACAGTCAGTATGCGGGTTTGCCACTTAGCTGTATGCCTGCCTAAGGATTGAATCACCAGCTACCAAGAGCCCCCCTCCCTCCCTGCCAAGGGATGGTTCCTTGTTGTAAAAGTATACCCATTCACCAGCTGGGGAAGAGGTCCCTTCTGAGGGCACATTCCCCTTATCCTCAGCACGGTGCCCTGTTTCCTCTTGACCCTCATGCTTCCTGACAGCAGCGGGACTGCCATATTCAGAGTGGGACATATCTAACATGCGCCTGACTGTCTCTGCTTCTCCAGGTCAACTACCTTGGCCTCAAGAGAGCAAATGCATTCCCTGAGAGCCAGAAGCACTGGGCACACACCCAAGTCCAGTGGGCAGGTAGTCATACATGTGACACTCCATGCAAAACACTGGATAGCCCCCACCCCCCTGCTGGCATTCTGGCTTCATAATTGATTTTAAAATAATGATGATATAATCCCCCATTTAAAACCCTTTGTATTTATGTGGTTCTCCTTGTAGAAGTGTACTTACATTACTGGGAACCCAAGGCGACTAGGGCCCTGGCTTTCTGGCTCTTCCTGGGCTTCTTACAAAGTTCCTAGGCTAAGAGCCACAGGCCAAAAACCCTTTGGGTCTCGCCCTTCGGCTCGTGCCTCAGGCGAGGTGCTGTCTTAAAAAGAAGCCTCCCCCAGCAGAGGGCGTGGCCAGCAGCTATTCAAATTCACCCAGGCACTCAATTACAGTCAAACAATGCCCCTTTCCTCATCCTATCTCAAACAGCCAGGACTCTGCAACAACTCAAAACTCACCCACACACTCCCAAGCACAGTCCCCTCTCAGCTAAATCACCTCAGCTGAAAGCAAATTAAAAAACACTCACCCCTCTAGAAGCTCTATCTCCTGCTCCTTCTCAGAGCTCAGCTGGGTCAGCTCTTTTCTGAAAGACTTCTGAAATACAAGCAATCATCAACAGATTTTGTTCATTAGGCCTCCTCTACAATTCCATAGGTGTACCAGAGGTTTTACAGAATTCTAGCCGAGGACTGAGGCTCAAACCAGCCCCAATTCTGCGATGGAGGCAAGAGGAGGGAGGGGAGTTCTCCAGAGCAGTACATCAGCTTACACACACGTCGCTAAAACAGCAGGTTTCCCCCTGTCTTTCTGTCAGCCAAAGGGAACTACTGCCCCCCCATCTCCCCTTTCTCTAAGCCTCCATGATTCAGAGCCTTATTTACTGGACAAGGCTTCTTCCTCACCAGCTTAGCGCTGCAGACACACCTCCCTTGCAAACAAGCTGCTGGTTAAGACTTGCAAAGGCATCTCACTCAATCCTCAACGGTTAGACTGGGGGGCGGGACTGATTTTGCTCTCTTTACTGCTGCAGAACTGTTACTGGAGAAGCCATCCTTCCATCATCCTGAACAACGTTCCCTCTAAGCCATGGAGTCTTCTTGTGAGCAAAAATCCTACTTTGTGAGCTGCTGGCATCAAAGTTGTGAGTGAGCGATTTGGCTGCTGCATAAACTAGTTTGCTCTGGAGCCCTCCTTCCTGAGCTAAGGCAGAAATGTGTGAGCTGCTGGCTGAAAAACCTGTGAGCTAGCTCACACTAACTCAGCTTAGAGGGAACACTGATCCTTTTTTTTTAAGCTGCCCCCAAAGGGGCAGGGTTTTATTACATTTTCCACATAAAATACACAAACAATCATACATACATACTAATGTACAAACAGATACATGGAGGTTATTTTCAATTTTACCAATATTTATACTGATGCCTTTTCCACCTTGATAACAATTTCTCATGAACTATGAAAGCAACTTTTCTGTCTCTGTCGTCCTAACAGGTATATATTTCATTTAGTAAACTCTTAGTCTGTCTCTTGCAAGCTTGCCTACATATGTTTATCATGCCAGTTATAGAACCGTGTCCAAGTATTCTGGAATGTCGAATCTGTTGCGCCTTTTATCAATAACGTCAATTTATCCAACCCCGCAGCCTCCAAGATTTTGTTTACAAGTTCTAGTTTTGTTGGTATCTCCGGTAATTTCCAATATTTTCAGCCGTAGTTAAAAAAACAATCAAATAGTGATCATCTTTGTTAGAATTATCAGGTAGAATATTAAACAACAAAGTCTTTGGTGTAAATGGTACTACAGTCTCTAGTACCTTTTGCAAGATTTCGTGTACCATTACCCAATATTTCTTAGATCTTTCACAATGCCACCACATGTGGTAAAATGAGCCAAACTTATTTTCACATTGCCAACACTTATTAGAACATTTTGGGTCAATTTTAGCTAACCTTTCAGGTGTAACATACCATCTATAAAACATTTTATATACATTTTCTTTATAAGGAATAGCTATCGTAATCCTAATATTTTTCTTCCATATTTGATCCCACTGCTCCAATTTAACATCATGACCAATATTCTGCCCCCATTGAATCATATTCCCTTTTACTATTTTATCCACCATTAAATCATCAAGTAACAACACATAAAGTCTTCGTAAAAGCTTCTGATCCATAGATGTCATAATCTTTTCAGTCTCTATAAGGTTTTTATAAAACCCGAATCTCTTGTCTTTAGTAAATCTGGATTCTATTTGCGCTCTTTGCCACCATGGTAGGTCTTCTAATGGTTTCAAACAATCTTCGGAGCCCAATATATCCAAATACCTTCTTGGTAATTCTTCCTGGTATGCATTTGGGAGTGTAATGGCTTCTAGTGGAACAGTCAATTTTGAGATTTTTATATAAAAGCGCTTATGTATGTTTTCCCATACTTTCATTAAAGATGCCCTTATCCAGTGCTGCTTGAAATATTTATGGACACTTGCTTTTCCATACCATAAGAATGCATGCCACCCTAATTGAAGGTCGTGGCCTTCCAGTTTAGTGTTCTCTTATCTTCCAATGTGACACAATCTTTAATCCACGTCAATGCAGCTGCTTTATAATAAAGGTTCCAATTAGGTAGGCCAAGCCCCCCCTTCTTTAGTATCTTGAAGAGCTTTCAGTCTTATTCTGGGTCTCTTGTCTTGCCAAATAAATTTTGATAACGCTTGCTCCAGTTCCTTGAAGATTTTTTTGGTTTTGAAGAATGGGAATTGTTTGGAATAAAAATAGCCATTTTGGAAGTATATTCATTTTAACTGTTGCGATGCGGCCCATCAAAGATATCTGTAAGTCTTTCCATTTCTCTAGATCCTGTTTTGTTTTTCTCAACAATTCTTTATAATTATTCTCTTGTAATGAGCTGCATTTGTTTGTCATTACAATTCCTAGGTATTTTATTTTCTTCTGTAGTTGGAAACCTGATGTTTCTTGTAGTTGAGTTGTCCTCTCCTCTTCCATATTTTTGGTCACTATCTTAGTTTTATTGATATTAATTCTCAAACCAGCTACAAGTCCATAGTCTCCAAGTTCTTGTTTCAAAGTAAGAATTGATTCCAGTGGGTTCTCCAATATAAATACTAGGTCATCTGCAAATGTTCCCTTTTAGAAGAAGAAAGAAGAACGAAAAGGGAACACTGATCCTGAAGCCCCTGCCCTTTCCTCTTCCCACGTCTCATTCCAACCCGATCCGACTCCAGCCTACCCTCTTTCCCCACTTCCAGGTCTGGTAGCTACTCTTTTGCTTGCCCCCTTGGTCTCCCCAACACACACTGAGCTGGCCCCAGGATCCACGTGTGGCAGGGAGATCTCTCTCACACCACTCGCAGACCCGGCAGGGAGGCTTCTCCTGCCCAGTGGTTTAAACAACATCCAGGAGAAGCTGGCCCCAGGATCGGACTGCGGTGGGGAGGTATCTTGCCACCGCACACAGACTTCTCCTGGTACAGGAAATGGGTGGCTACACAGAAAGAAGACAGCGTGGGCCTGTGTGGGTTCTTTGATGCAGTCGAAGATTGCCACTGCTACTGAATTTTTTTCCACACACTGAACATTCAAAAGGTTTCTCCCATGTGGGTTTTTGGGTGCATTTGAAGACTGCCACTGCTACTGAATTTCTTTCCACACTCTGAGTATTCAAAAGAAGCAGGCAAAAATGAGACCAAGCAAGCTGTTAAGCTGAACTCAGGGGCAGCTCAGACCAGCAGAGGAGGGGGCGGAGAGGAGAAAGCCACGGGCTGGATTAAAGCCCTGGGCAGGCCAGTTCTGGCCCACGGGGCGTAGGTTTGTGGGGTTTTTAAAATAAATTAATTTTTTATTAATTTTCAAACATTATTAACAATTATCACCAACATCTCAAACACATAATTTTAGCCAACAAAGCTACAATACTAAGTTAACAAATGCCTTAACATTATACACTAAACAGATTCATCAGTAAGACATTATCTCTTCGTACTTATGAGGTAATATAAACTGTAAATTTTGGTTTGAAGTAACATAATCGAAAAATACAAACCATTTTTCCATGAAATTTTTCGATTTAATCATACCTTGAGCCATCTTTGATTGCATTGTAATCTTGTCTGCTATTATTACATCCCATAGCTTAGAGTACCATTGGTTGATATCTGGAACACTAGGTTTATTTCACTTCTGGGCTAAAATAGATTTTGCTGAATATAGCATCATGGATAATACTTCAGTTTGTTGTTTAGTCAACTTTATGTTGGGCCAATGATTTAATAATATAGATCCAGGGAAGTTGGGAATTTTATGACCAGTGATTTTATAAATTTCCTGGATAATCTTTTCCCAGTAGTTATTAACCTTTTGGCATGTCCACCAAGAATGAATGAAGTCACCTTTCAAACCACACCCCTTCCAACATAGGGGGTTGGTTTTAAATGTACATAAATATAGACGGGTAGGGGGTCAAATACCACCTGGTATATATTTTATAATTTTGTAGTCTCATCAATAAATTGTTAGTTGTAAAAGCAAACGAGTTCCAGATAATTCCCCAATGATCTTCATTTGTAATAGTAGTACATTCTATTTCCCATTTTTTCTGTATAGAAGATACCTGTTTCCATGCTTTATTGTTCAACAAGTTATAAATAATTGAAATAATACCTTTGGTACTACTTGCAGCTTTCCACAATTTTTTCCCAAAGTCATTTAAATTTCTATCTATATTGGTATCTTTAAATATGCTCTCAAACATATGCTTTAATTGGTGATATTGAAACCAATGCATTGTAATTTCGTATTTGTGTTCTATTTGGGCTTGTGTCCGTAATTTATTATTAAATATAAGATCTTTAAGTCTAAAAACATTTTTCTTTCTAAATTCCTTGTACTGGTTTATTTCTCTACCAGGTTTAAACCAATACTGACCCAAAAAAGCCATAATGGGAGAACCTTTTTTGTTGTTCAGTCGCACAGTCGAGTCCGACTCTTCGCGACCCCATGGATCAGCTCCCTCCAGGCCCTCCTGTCCTCCGCCGTCCTCCGAAGTTGGCTCAATTTCATGTTCGTTGCATCTTTGACACTGTCTAACCATCTCATCCTTTGCCGTCCCCGTCTTCTTTGACCTTCAATCTTTCCAAGCATCAGGGTCTTCTCCAGTGAGTGCTCCCTTCTCATTTGGTGGCCAAAGTATTTGAGCTTCAGTTTCATTATCTGGCCTTCCAGGGAACAGTCAGGGTTGATTTCTTTGAGGATTGACTGATTTGTTCTTCTTGCAGTCCAAGGGACTCTCAAGAGTCTTCTCCAGCACCATAGTTCAAAAGAATCTATTCTTCGGCGCTCGGCCTTCCTTATAGTCCAACTCTCGCAGCCATACATGACTACTGGGAATACCATTGCTTTGACCATGCGGACTTTTGTTGGCAGGGTGATGTCTCTACTTTTTATCATGCTGTTTAGGTTCACCATCGCTTTCCTCCCAAGGAGCAGGCGTCTTTTAATTTCATGGCTGCAGTCACCATCTGCAGTGATCTGGGATCCCAGGAACGTGAAGTCTGTCACTACTTCCACGACTTCCCCTTCTATTTGCCAAGGAGTGATGGGGCCGGATGCCATGATCTTAGTTTTTTTGATATTGAGCTTCAAGCCCACTTTTGCGCTTTCCTCTTTTACTCTGAGCAAGAGGCTCTTTAGGTCCTCTTCACTTTCAGCCATTAGAGTGGTATCATCTGCATATCTGAGGTTGTTGATCTTTTCCCCAGCAATCTTAATTCCCGCTTGTGATTCATCCAGGCCAGCATTTCGCATGATGTACTCTGCATATATATTAAATAAGCAAGGTGACAATATACATCTTTGTCGTACTCCTTTTCCTATGCTGAACCAATCAGTTGTTCCATATCCGGTTCTGACTGTTGCTTCTTGGCCCTTATACAGGTTTCTCAAGAGACATGTGAGGTGGTCTGGTACTCCCATCTCTTTAAGGACCTGCCATAGTTTGTTGTGATCCACACAGTCAAAAGCTTTAGCATAGTCAATGAAGCAGAAGTGGATGTTTTTCTGGTACTCTCTTGCTTTCTCCATAATTTCCCCCAAATTTGTAAAGTAAATTTTAAATATTTATTCAACTCTAGCTTTTGTTTTCTATTCGCTGGAGTATTCCATATTGTTTCATGTAGTAAATCTGGATCAAGATTATCTGCTTCTATTTTTACCCAAGATTTATCACAATTTGGGTCTGCATAATAAAAAATTGTTTTTAACTGTGCAGCCATGTAATACATTTCTAGGGAGGGTAATCCAAGACCTCCCTTTTTTATAGGTTTAAGTAAATTTGTATATTGTATCCGAGATTTCTTGCCGTCCCAAAGAAATTTAATAATCGTAGATTTCCATTCTTTAAAGTCTTTATTAGATAATTTTGGGGGTTAGTTTTGAAATAAAAATAAAAATTTAGGTAACAGAATAGCTTTAAACAGATAAATTTTTTCCATTAAATTAAATTAAAGTTTAATTTCTGCCAATCTTGTAAAGTTTTTTTGTTTCTTTATAGAGTGGGTCATAGTTTGACTTATTAAGATCAGTTAAATCCAAGGGAATATTTACTCCCAGATGTTTCAATGAATTAGTTACCCATTTCAATGGGTAGAAAGAATTCAACTCCATTTTATCATTTTGTATAATTTGGATAGGATATAAGACTGATTTTTCATAATTAATTTTAAAACCTGAAATTGTAGTAAAGTGTTCAATAAGTTTTGATAAAGCTTTAATAGAATATTTAGGATCTTTTAAATAAAAAATAGCATCATCCGCAGACAAACTTATTTTGCAGTTTTCTTTGTTTATTTCAATGCCCCTTATTTCTTTGTTATTTCTAACTGCATAGGCCAGAGGTTCTTTTGGGAAAGAGCAAACAAAATAGGAGATGGGCACCCTTATCGGGTACCTCTAGATAAGTGGATGGGTTTGGAATTAAAATTGTTCATCGAAATTTGTGCTGTTGGGTTTTCATAAATTGCCTTAATGGTATTAAGAAACGGAACTCCAAAGTTCATGTGTTCTAGCAATTTCTTCAAATATCTGGGCTCTACCCGATCGAAAGCTTTTTCCGCATCCACTGATAGTATTGCCGAACTTATTTTATGCATTTTACAGTACTCAATAATATTGATTGTTTTCCGAATGTTATCAGTTATTGTTCTTTTGGGCATGAAACCAGCTTGGTCTTTATGTATATAGTGATTTATTATTTGATTTAAACAATTAGCCATTATTGTTGAAAAAATTTTGAAGTCATGATTTAAGACCGAAATTGGCCTGTAAGAAGATGGAAGCATTCTATCCTTTCCAGGTTTAGGTATAACAATTATCCTGGCCTCTGCCCACGATTTGGGCATAGTACCTGATTTTAAGACTTCATTAGTTATTGTTAAAACATGTTGTTCTAAATCCGGTTTAAATTTTTTATATAACTCTACAGGAATACCATCGAAACATGGAGTTTTGTTGTTTTTCATCTTAGCAAGAGTTTCTGATATTTCTTTAATAATTATTTGTTGGTCAAGATATTGTTTATGCTCTATTGTCAATTTATTTTGGTACTTTATAGACTCCAGATATTTTTGAATATCTTCATCTTTAGGGTTTGAAGAGGTATATAACTGCTTATAAAATGATGAAAAAACTTTACTAATATATTCTGATGTTAATTGTATTGTTCCATCAGTGTTTTTTATAGCATTAATCAAATTAAAAGAAGTTATTTGGGATATTGTATACTTAAGCAATTTAATTGACTTTGGATTTTTCACTAAACATTTTTGTTTTAAAAACATTAATTGTTTTTGAACTTTTGACGTTTTCAATAATTCTAATTTTTTTTCTTTCTAGGTTTAGTTTTTTGAAGTTCTTTTTACCTCCATATTTCATGTGTTTCATTTCTAAGTTTTTAATATTTGCCAATAAGTCATTTATAACCTTTTGTCTTTTCTTCTTTAGGGAGGAGGATAAAGCTATCAAACGACCCCTTATTACTTAAAAGCATCCCAAATATTACTTTGGGAAGCATCACAAGTTGAATTAAAATCAAAATACTCCTTGATATATTTATTTATTTATTATTTCGGCTTATATACTGCTCTGACCCGAAGGTCTCAGAGCGGTTTACAGGCAGGGTGCAAGTCCACATTATAATCCCTATCTACGGCCACATCTATTGTATAGGGGTGGGAATTTTCTACCGGCACCCAAGTGGTGGGTTAGCCGCGCTGTTTCTGGCTCCGGCTTCGGTTTTCTCCGGTGGTCCAGTTTGTTCGGCATTTCTCCTGGTGTCAGGCAGGTCTTCTCAGTACGGAGTGATAATATGAACTTATTGCTTTACAGTTTTCTTCGTCTTGTAATAAAAGTTCATTTAAACTCCAGTTAAAGCCTTTTGATTCATTTTGTGTAAACTGTATTAAGCACGTAGGCATCGATGATCTAAGATGGTGGACGTGGGAGAGCACGCTCTGTAAGCTGCCCGGTTTTATCTTGTTTTTCTGCTATTCTAATCGCTGCCAACTTAAACAAAGTCTAATAGATATTATTTCAACTCCTGAGCTGTGGAAGATTGATTTCCTGCTGACTCCCACACATGAGAAGCTGCTCGAGAGTGGAAATAAACAGGAGCTCAGTATGAGACCGAGGAAAAGGAACCGCCGACCCTCCCCAGGCCTGCCTACGCTGTCGACGCTGAAGGCAAGGAAACAAATGCGAATGGACAAATTCCTCGAGGATAGAGTGGAAGAAGAGGTGTCAGGAGAGGAGGCAGAGTTATTTATGGACATAAATACTTCAAGGCAAGAGACAAACCAGATGCTGCTTTCTAATGATGATGATCTACTCCAGCAAAAGGAGTAGACGATGGATAATGAGGCTGACCAGCAGCTCGGTTCTCCGTCACCTCGAGTGCAACGTGCCACAGATTGTCCTCTGAATAAGGTAAACTATGAAAGCATCATTCTTAAACAGACTTCTTTGATCTCTGAGACTCTTTTGAGCCTTTATACGAAAATAGATGAGATAAATATAAAAGTGAAAGGCTTAAAAGAATGTATTCAATCCCTCTCCTGGGAGCTGCAAACAAGGCAGCCTCTGAGGGAGTGTGTGCACCCAAAGCCCACAGTTCTAACATCTCCATCTCCCTTAAAGGGGACAGATTCGGGAGCAGCAAATGCTGCACAGCCGGCTGTCTCTCAAAGTAAAAATAATCGCTCCTTGCAAACGAATCAGCTGGCTTTCTTTATTGGACACCATAGAAAGAACCAAGGCCGGTGGGGGGATAGGATAGCAGTTTCTAAATCTTCGTAACAAGGGTGTTCAAAGATAACACACCGCACAAACTGTTTGGGGAAAGAAGAACTTCTCAACCTGCCAATACTGAAGACCCCCCAAGACGATAAGGGCGCCCCTGGTTTCAACTGAACACCTGTCCAAGGGATCGCTGGCCAAGCCATCATCAAGGGATGAACCAGTAGCACCAGTTCAACTGCCTTTAAGTCGCCCTACATGGCAACTAAAACGAACTCTCCCGGAACTTGAAAGGAATTGTAACAAAAAAACATGGAGGGCAGATGACCCGCTAGACGTCCCAAGCCTAACAAGGCGAGACATCTCTCCAACGTCATCAGGAGAGCTTGAGCCCGACGGAGATGCTGGGCACTCAGTCACTGACCCTTCAATCCAAGTCCCTACACCAATCAGACTTAAGAGTGGTCGCCAGAAGCAGGTGGTAGCAGTTGATCCACCAGAGTACGCCAGAGCAGATTATGATGTTGATCCTCCAGTGCTATTCTCCATTAACCCGGTGGATAACCAAGGGCCGCGGGAGGGCTTTAAATCCCTCGCAGATGCTTATGGAGGCAATGGAGCATTTCACGAACCAGCAACTTACGAAGCAACACCTAGATTTACTAGACCAACCAACGCCAGAAAGCCCTTCGTCTCGACCAACTGGCAAAGGGAAGAATGGTTGCGTATGTGACAAACAAATTTTTGAGGAAATAGAGACGATAACCTCTACAGGTAGAGAGGCCATCTTAGAAGCCACATCCTTGGAAGACAATCGAGACAGGAATACCAAATGACTACCCTGCACAAAAGTAATCAGACTATTGTCATGGAATGTAAACGGTTGGAAAAGTAAAAGTAGTAATCAGTATGTTTTAGATTCATTGAGGTGCTTTCAGATCATAATGCTCCAAGAGACGTGGAGCTCTGATCAGATCAAATTTTCGAACTATTGGTCCTTTTCGACCCCGGCAATTAAGTGTAAGAGCAAGGGCCGCCCAAAAGCGGGCCTGGCATGTCTGGTGTCACGTGATTTGGAATTGAGCAAAAGTGAGATTATTATGATATCTCCTTATCTTCTGGCTGTCTGTATATAGTCAAAATATTTAGATTCCACGCTATTGATTTTAACCGCATATATCCCCCCGGTAGTAGGTGATGTTAATATTCAATCTCAGTGGGAAGACTTTTTTGACAGCGTGAGGGATTCCATGGCTAAATATCCCGACGCGTTGACCATATTAGCAGGCGACCTGAATGCGAGGATTGGTGGTAGGGACGATGTGCTCATACCACAGATATTGGGAGCATCAGACTTAGTACTCCCCCCACTTGGTTTGCTAGGGACTCTAAGGATTTAAAGACCAACCCGGCGGGCAAACACCTTGCATACCTGGCAATCTCGTTGGACTTGCTATTTCTTAACAGCACAATTAACCCCAAACGATCAGGGGTTTTCACCTGTTTCACCCCTACCGGGGCCAGTATAGTTGACTACATTCTTGTAACTCCAAACCTATTCACGTTAACAACTAACGTAATGGTGGGATGGTATCTAGGCGGGGACCATCTACCTTTAGTTTTCGAATTTGCCCACCAGAGTGGGGTGGAACCTACCCCGGCGAGAGCTGACGTATGCTCAGTATCCCATTTTAGAAAACCTATCAAATGGACCACCCGACTTGAGTCACAGATCCTGGAATTCTTAAACTATAACTTTCTAGATCCTCAAACCTTTCAACTTGCCCACCTAGCCAACACAGTACGGGGGCTGGAGGACTTTGACATCTTGATGTCAAACTTGTCCACTTTCCTGTCTTTTGAAAGAAGGATCGTGGACAGAGAGACTGCCAATCCCAATGTAAGGAGTAACAACTGGTTTGATCAAGAATGTAGAGAGCTTAAGAAGGCCATAAGGGCTAGTTTTAGAATAGC